>NC_141038.1:4695000-4815000 GCF_052040795.2 Danio rerio | reverse complement strand
ACAAAGTGCCAGGCGTGACACAGACGTGCACACACACACTCCAGACGACTGTGCGCTGTGTTTGCTTGACTTGTCAGAGCTTTGATGCTGTTCTGGCTGTAAGTGCTGCTCAGTGTCTTTAGCGGGATTAAAGGCTCAGCTGGAATGAGGGCATGTGTTTGCTGTCTGCTCGCGTATCGGATGGGACAACGACCGACCATCACGTCTGACCCACTGTAGTTCCGACTGTATGTGCACTGTCAGACACTTGTGAGTCAGGGTGTTTTAATAGATTCAAAGTAGGTCGGCACACTGCCACTTTAGCTCTCAAAAAATTTTATTAGTCAAAATTACAAAAACACTACGTTTCGACCGACATGGTCTTCATCAGGTAAAGCGTTGCAAATGGAAGTCCTCCAGAAATCAGGGTGTTTTAATGTCAAGTCTGGAGGTTTTCGATTACATCTACAGATTTTCTCACACTGAAGCTTGCTAATAGTGTCCCTTCTGATATTAGGAATGATCTATCATTGTATTTTTGTATTTCTAAATGCTTTATTATTTGTTAAAGGTGCTGTTTTTGACTTTTCTAAAGCATAAAATATAATATATTTGCAGATATTGAGGAGACATGCTAAGTGAACATTCTTAAGTGTTTCCCCTACCATTATATAAAGGAAGGGAGGGGGGGCGGGGGGGCACTACTTTAGCTTGTTTATTAAAAAAATTGTGATCTGGCGCTATATAGATAATTCGATTAACGTTACTTCAAGGGGGGGTGGGGGGTGGGGGGTGGTAGGAGGTTTACAGCTGCCCCCCTTTCCCCCCCCCATGAAGTCACGTTAATTGTATTATCTATATAGCGCCAGATCACAATTTTTTTTAATAAACAAGCTAAATAGCTGTATGCAATATCTTATTTACACAACAGCATGTCAATTCTGTGGTGAGGCAGTGGCGCAGTAGGTAGTGCCTCGGTTCGAACCTCGGCTCAGTTGGCATTTCTTTGTGGAGTTTGCATGTTCTCCCTGCCTTCGGGTGCTCCGGTTTCCCCCACAGTCCAAAGACATGCGGTACAGGTGAATTGGGTAGGCTAAATTGTCCGTAGTGTATGAGTGTGTGTGTGAATGTGTGTGTGGATGTTTCCCAGAGATGGGTTGCGGCTGGAAGGGCATCCGCTGCGTAAAAACTTGCTGGATAAGTTGGCGGTTCATTCCGCTGTGGGGACCCCGGATTAATAAAGGGACTAAGCCGACAAGAAAATTAATAAATGTCATTTCTGTTCTGCGCTTGCACTGCAGCTAAAACATATACAAATGTAGTAGGGCTGTAACGATACGCGATATGAAACCGAAATCACGACACTCAGATCCATGATCCTGTGTCGCGTGTGATAAGGGAGAATCGCGCCATACCCTGTGTTTACCTTTCCACTAACATGACACCTGCCTGCAAAAGTTGAGCTAGTTGAAGAAGAACGTGAGGAAACATGGCGAGCATCCCAAAGATTGAG
This sequence comes from Danio rerio, assembly GCF_052040795.2. Taxonomy (NCBI): domain Eukaryota; kingdom Metazoa; phylum Chordata; class Actinopteri; order Cypriniformes; family Danionidae; genus Danio; species Danio rerio. The sequence continues at coordinate 4,813,508 of NC_141038.1, read as the reverse complement.
AACCCTCCGTCCTCATTTAAGTCAGCAGTATCCGCTTGTTAAGTGTTACATCACGCGAAGCGGCTGCTTTTAACCCGCCCACTGCCGGTTTAGCAGTGATAGTTATATTTCAGCACTCTGGGTTGCATCGTATTTCATCACAGCCATGTCACCCTGCAGCCCAAGACCGGTTACTCACTAAAGCTAAGCAGGGCTGAGTGTGGTCAGTACCTGGATGGGAGACCACTACGGAACACTAGGTTGCTGTTGGAAGTGGTGTTAGTGAGGCCAGCAGGGGGCGCTCAACCTGTGGTCTGCGTGAGTCCTAATGCCCCAGTAAAAGTGAAGGGGACACTAAACTGTCAGTGAGCGCCGTCTTTCGGATGAGACGTTAAACCGAGGTCCTGACTCTCTGTGGTCATTAAAAATCCCATGGCACTTCTCGTGAAAGAGCAGGGGTGTAACCCCGGTGTCCTGGCCAAAGTCCCTCTATCGGCCCTTACAATCATGGCCTCCCAATCATCCCCTCTCCACCGAATTGGCTCTATCACTGTCCCTCCACTCCACCAATAGCTGGTGTGTGGTGAGTGCACTGGCGCCGTTGTCCTGTGGCAGCCGTCGCATCATCCAAGTGGATGCTGCACACTGGTGGTGGTGTGGAGAGACCCCCCCCTCATGATTGTGAAGCGCTTTGGGTGTATGGCCATACATAATAAATGCGCTATATAAAAAATACACATTACATTACATTACATTACATCAATTCATTCAGGAAGGCTCACAAAGTGTGTGTCCGTGACTGAAATGCGACCTCCGATAGACAGTAGCAGACTTTGCAATAACACTTCCGAAATGCTAGCTGGCAGTGTTTAAGTTACTCTGTGTCGAGTTTCTTCGCTGGTGTTTTGTTTTTTTCTGAGCGCTACCTTAATGTACAAGTAGCTCAAACTCGCTCATTTTGAGGATGGAATCGGCGGACGTGCAACAAATTTAATTAAAAAGTAAACGCAAAACAACAGTTTTCTTCTGGAGCTCCTTTACGGGACTCCACACTTGTAAACACTCGGAGCTCCTTTACGGGACTCCACACTTGTAAACACATGCTGCATCTGGCTTGTGCGGCTCTCACCTCCGCCCACACTCATTAGCGGTACCAAGCCGACCAATCACAGAGCTTGCGCTACGCGTCATTGCGACCTGTAGTTACTTTTTGGGAGGTGCGCGTTAGCGTCGCCAGCGGCCATGGCGAGGTCCACGCGTAGGCTGCGCCTTAGCACACACGTCCGCTTGACGCAGAAGTATAGATCAGACTTAAGCATACAGTAGTCACTTTAGGACAAAGCACATGAGAGAGTGAGACCAGCTATCCTTGCTTGCTTGAAATATTGCACATTGTGACAAGTTTTGCTTGCTACTAAAATGAAATCGTGCTAGATAATACAGTTTTTCGTTGGGAATTGGGAAGTTTTCTAACTGGCGGATGACATGATCTCTAGTGGGTTGTCTACTGTCTTCTTTAAGGGGCGCGTTCGTGATTTCAGGAGGTGTGGCTTTGAGCGGCAGGGAAGAACTGTGTTTCAGACATATATCATGCTAACCGGTTAGCATTTAGCCAGATCACCTACTGCATCTTTTATTATGTGAAGTTTATTTATAAACTAATTTCGAGAGGATCGCATGCGTATTGCTTGCAGCTGGCCCAGCAATTCTCAATTTATGATTCACCAATCAGACGATTCCTAAGCCACTATAAATGTCCTAAGTTCCATATGACCGAGATCTTCGTTTTAAAGAACCCCCCCCCCCTTCCACCCCTACTCCTCCTCTTTTACTAGATGGGTGGCACGGTGGCCTAGTGGTCAGTACTGTTGCCTCACAACAAGAACGTCATTCGTTCTAGTCCTTACCAAGCCAGCTGACGTTTCTGTGCGGAGTTTACATGTTCTCCCCGTGCTCACGTGGGTTTCCCCCAGGTTCACCGGTTTCCTCAACCAGTCCAAAAACATGCAACTTAAGTTAATTGACTAATCCAAATTGGCACCACAGACATGCTCCCAGTAAGTAGTTATCTCTTAAGACCAATCACTATCTGTTCATTAGCTACTACAGCAGGGGAGTTCTCCAGATCTACCTGAGCTCAAACTCCCCTCTAGCCTTGCAAACGGGAGGGAGCCCCGGGCTCAAGGATCTTATGAGCTCAGCACTTTCTCCCGGGACAGCATGCCACACAAGCTCTATAATCAATCATCAGCTAAGTGTTTAACTCTTGAAACAGTATTTGTATGTTTATTGAATACCAGGGGATTTTGATTTGATCTTTCTCTTTGTATTTCTGTACAGTTTTATTATTATTTAATAATTCTGCTATAGTTATACTATATTATATACTATATTATTAAATAATTATGCTATATTACATTTAAAAAAATTGGTAATAAAAATCTAGACTAATAAAGTAAAAAAATAAATCATAGTAAACACAGTAAATAGCAGCTGTAAAAAATATAAATCAGTATAATCTACATTTAACAATCAACATTTTAGGATAAAAATATCTAAATAATAATAATAATCAGTCTCTCTCTCTCTCTCTCTCTCTCTCTCTCTCTCTTCATGGCCGTTTTGCAGTGGTGAGGTAAAGGAAGGCCACATTCCTGCTGCCTGTTTAAAACGAAAACAACAGGGAACAACTAGAACCCTTTTTCTCTTTTCCTCCATGTTCCTGTGCTCTTTTCCACTCGCTTCATTTACATTCAATCACTCCTTCGTTTTCCTCCTCCTTTCATTTCAGAGTATCACTTTTCTTTTCTTTTCCAAGCCCTCCTGTCATCCATTTACTCCCTCCTTCCCTCCCTGTCAGTGTACCTGATATCAGGGCTGAATCTCATTTCTGGAAGAACGACAAAAATGACTTCATGCCTCCACAATGTTCCTGCAAAAGGGCTTTCAGTAGAGAGTGAGGGAGAAATTAACAGGATGATGAGCTGCTTTAATGCACATATAAGCATACACCTCATATACAAGCTTAATTCTGCCATGCACTAAAAATGATTCATTGGATTTACTTTTTTTTAAGGTAAGTGATTGCAAATAATTAACATGGGCTGAGTTTAAACAAACAAATGCAATTTAGTAATGTTTATTACCAAAACTTAATATGTTTGTTTTAATTCTGCCCATATAAATTGCTTGCAACCACTTAACTTTAAAAAAAGTAAATCCAATGATTCATTTATTTCAGAGTGGAGTAAAAAAGAAATAAACAGACAGGTGTGACTGATTTATAGTTTTCTTTTGTGTGTGTCTGTTGTTTTTTAAGAACACTATTCTCACAACTATTTTTAGAGTTGACACCTTGAAATCTTGGCTTTTTGCTCTTTGCTTTTTTTCCCTCTTTTTCTTTTCTTTTTTTTTTTTTACAAATTTAAGATTGTGACACAATTATGATTTTGTTTTAGTAAAAATGTATAAATGTAAGCAAAATTCTAAATTTCTTAATAATCAGACTTTTTTTGTTTACACCTCGGATCAATTTTTTCCTAAACTCTTTTCTCTTTACCCCTCCAATATATTTAGACTATATACAATTTCTCACAATTCAGATTTTTAAAGAAAAATTTTTAATTTGTCTCGTAAATCAGATCAAAATTTTAATATGCAAAACTCTTTACTAACAACTCAAAATGTTTATACTTTGTGTTTTAATTTTCACAAATTGCAAATGCACAAGAGCAAGCATTTGTTCAAAAATATTTACCTTCTTTTTTTTGTCAGTTGCTTTTTACTTGTAAATATTTAATGTTCTTAAATATTTTTAATACACAGTTTTTTTTGTATTTTTCCCCAATATTTACAGCTTACATCTTTACAAATTTGCCATTGTCCCACAATTCAGATTTTTTTTTTAAGTAAAATTCTGAATTTCTGGCAAATCTGATTTTTTTAACCGAATTTTTAAGTTTAGACTTCTGTTCAAACTTTTACTTCAAAACTCCGGGATTACATTTTACAATTTTTGTTCTCAAAGTTAAGAGTCCATGACTCGCAAAAAGTGAATGTCTTGAACTCCATTTTCTTGCAGCTTTGAGTTTAAACTTTTTTAATGGAAAAACTTTAAACCTGTTTTATAGAAAGTGAGAATCATAAAATATAATCTCAAATATTTGAAGAACATTGAGCTGAATGTTGAAAGAAAATGTGAAAAAAATGGTTAAAACAAAACGAATTTAGATTTTTGCTTAACAAAATTTGAATTATGTTACAATGTAAAATGCATGAGCAAAAAGCTATAATTTTGCAAGATATAAACTCTGAAAATAATGGGAAAAATTGTACATTTTGAGTTCTTTTGAAGAAAATTTTGATGTAAACTTTGTGAAACAACTTAAGTATTTTGTTTACCTGAATTGTCACAATCTTAAATTTGCAAATAGCAAAAATTGCAAGATGTAAACTCTGGAAATACTGAGAAAGTTATCTTGAGTTTTGAGATGAGTAACCCAAAACATTTTGAATAGAAAATGTGATGAAGATTTGCCGTTTTCAGCAAGTTGCAATTGTGTGATTTAATGTGAGCTGAAAACGTTGTAATTAGTTTTCAAGTGTTGTAATTACCTTTATACTGTGTCAGAAAAAAATAGTTTAAACTGTCCTTCCAAACAGGACAATCAATGTTAATTTACTGCTGTATAATTATATACTGGATTACTGTGTATATTGCAGTAACGACACCTTGACTCATTGTAAAAATTAAAAAAAATGCTCGTATGTTTATTTACTGATGCTCCCACTCACTTCTTCATTATAAAATCTCATTTGAAGCTCTGCAAATGTGTATTTTCTTCATAAAAATACCCTACCCACAATTTCGTATTTGCACTGCGTCATTTCATTGCTCCTGTTTCAGCCATGGTACTGCAGCAAAGTTCCTTGATTATTACTCCAGATTGAGAGTATAGTTCTTGTCCATGTGGCCTATAAAATAGCAACCTTTTATTTTCTGTGAGTCTTAGTATACAATGTTACTACAGAAGAATCCAGCTTTAAATAGGAAAGCTGTCGAAACCCCTTTTGAGCGAGATGCTAACGGTCTAATCCGTATCAATGCTTTATGCTAAGCTAAGCTAAAAGTGCTCCCTCCAGACCTGGAGATCAGCTAAATGGTTAAAAACATGGCAAAGATCAACTGTTTAACTATAGGAAAGCTGTAAAAAGCCCATTTCTCTCCAAAAAAAAAAAGGTTTGGTTCTTTTTAATGAACAAAAAATAAATAAACAAATGCAGATTGAAATCCGTATCTATCATCACCCGAGTCTCCTGCTGTTTTCTTCTGTTGGTGGTCCGTGTAGACATGAGGGTACATGTTTTTATGAGTTAAGCTCATGCGTTCTGTCGTGCAGATGAGGGTAAAGCAGTGCTGGGATCGACTCTCACAGCAGATTAATGGAGGAGAAAGTGATCAGAGAGGTTGTTTTTGCAGGAGCTCTGTTAGTAAATGAGGGCTCACAGATATTTTTTTCCAAAGCCAGAATTTATTCATCACTTCCATAATCCGAATACCCATCTCTCAGGCTTCTTTAAAACTCAAGTTATTGACATGACTTTAAGCACTTTAACTATGATAATTACATGGCTGTCTTGAACACTCGATTCTGATTGGTCAGTTAAGAGGTTCCAAAGTATGTTATTCCAAGATAACAATCGATAAATAACACAGGATTATTTTGAAATCACCTTCACCATCAGCTTTGCGTTTTTGACTGTTTGGTGCCATCTTGTGTCTGAATAATGTACTGGTTAGTGTATACTCCATCAGCTGTTTTCCTCTCTGTCAGCAAATTAAAGAATTAATAAGCGATTATGGCTCAGAACAATGTTTTTTGGGTAATACTTATGTTCTGTGGCTAGTAGCCATGTAATAAGTGGGATAAAATACATACGAGATGGTTGTTATCTCAGAATAAAGCCCTTCAGTCTGATACAACAGTGCTCCTCTTCATATCAGGCTGCCGATAAACCTGTCAGGCTTTATTCTGAGATAACAACTTTCTGGGTGTACTTTATCCCTAACCTAAAATTTGTAGTATATTTACATGACTAAAGTTGTAAAGTATGCAATAAATGAGAAATTTATGACCAAAGGGGTAAAACAGACCATAATAATTATAAAAAATGACAATTATAAACATTCATTCATTCATTTTCTTGTCAGCTTAGTCCCTTAAGTAATCCGGGGTCCCCACAGTGGAATGAACCGCCAACCTATCCAGCAAGTTTTTTACGCAGCGGATGCCCTTCCATCCGCAGCCCATCTCTGGGAAACATACACACACACACCTACACACACACACACACACACACACACTCATACACTACGGGCAATTTAGCCTATCCAATTCACCTGTACCGCATGTCTTTGGACTGCGGGGGAAACCGGAGCACCCGGAGGAAACCCACGCGAACGCAGGGAGGACGCCAACTAAGCCGAGGTTCGAACCAGCGACCTTCTCGCTGTGAGCCGACAGCACTACCTACTGCAGCACTGTGTTGCCCCACAATTATAAGCAGTGTATATTATTTATAATAAAGCTAATTATTTAATGGAATAATAATAGACATATTTAGCATCCAGTTTCGATGTTATGTCATCTTGTCTGAGTATATACTAAGGCTTATTTAATTTTTTTTTAAAGTTCCCAGGTTCTGCAGGTTGCAATGTCCCGAATTTTGCGCTGCCAATCTTAAGCCAATCGTAATGGTTTGTTTTGGAATTTCCCCAACCAATAGCAGAGTCTGAGCCAGAGTTTTGATAGGGTGTTCTGCTGTTTCTAGGGTGTTTCATGTGGTTGCTAAGTGTTCTGTGTCATTGCTGGGGTGTTTCCTGTGGTTGCTTGGCAGGTCTGTGTGAATGCTAGGGTTGCTAGGGCGTTCCTTGGGGTTGCTTGTGGTTCTGTGTCATTGCTAGGGTGTTCGATGTGTGGTTTCATGGTTGTTTTATATATGGTTGCTATATATATGGTTGCTAGGGGGTTTTCTGCCATTGCTAAGGTTTGTTTGTTGTGGTTGCTGTGGTGTTTTGTGTGGTTGTGAGGATGTTCTTTGCGGTTGCTATGCTATGCTATACTATGTATGGTTGCTAGGGTATTTTGCTATATGCGTTCTTGGGGTTGCTAGTGGTTCTGTGTCATTGCTAGGGTGTTCGATGTGTGGTTTCATGGTTGTTTTATATATGGTTGCTAGGGTATTCTGTGTGGTTGGTAGAGTGTTCTGCTGTTGCTAGGGTGTTTCCTGTGGTTGCTTGGGTGTTCTGTGTGAATGCTAGTGTGTTCTTTGGTTCTAGGGTGTTTCTTGGGGTTGCTAGTTTGTGGATGGCTGGTTGTTGTATATATGGTTGCTAAGGTATTATACGTTGTTGCTAGGGGGTTTTCTGCCATTGCTAAGGTTTGTTTGTTGTGGTTGCTGTGGTGTTTTGTGTGGTTGTGAGGATGTTCTTTGCGGTTGCTATGCTATGCTATACTATGTATGGTTGCTAGGGTATTTTGCTATATGCGTTCTTGGGGTTGCTAGTGGTTCTGTGTCATTGCTAGGGTGTTCGATGTGTGGTTTCATGGTTGTTTTATATATGGTTGCTAGGGTATTCTGTGTGGTTGGTAGAGTGTTCTGCTGTTGCTAGGGTGTTTCCTGTGGTTGCTTGGGTGTTCTGTGTGAATGCTAGTGTGTTCTTTGGTTCTAGGGTGTTTCTTGGGGTTGCTAGTTTGTGGATGGCCGGTTGTTGTATATATGGTTGCTAAGGTATTATACGTTGTTGCTAGGGGGTTTTCTGCCATTGCTAAGGTTTGTTTGTTGTGGTTGCTGTGGTGTTTTGTGTGGTTGTGAGGATGTTCTTTGCGGTTGCTATGCTATGCTATACTATGTATGGTTGCTAGGGTATTTTGCTATATGCGTTCTTGGGGTTGCTAGTGGTTCTGTGTCATTGCTAGGGTGTTCGATGTGTGGTTTCATGGTTGTTTTATATATGGTTGCTAGGGTATTCTGTGTGGTTGGTAGAGTGTTCTGCTGTTGCTAGGGTGTTTCCTGTGGTTGCTTGGGTGTTCTGTGTGAATGCTAGTGTGTTCTTTGGTTCTAGGGTGTTTCTTGGGGTTGCTAGTTTGTGGATGGCTGGTTGTTGTATATATGGTTGCTAAGGTATTATACGTTGTTGCTAGGGGGTTTTCTGCCATTGCTAAGGTTTGTTTGTTGTGGTTGCTGTGGTGTTTTGTGTGGTTGTGAGGATGTTCTTTGCGGTTGCTATGCTATGCTATACTATGTATGGTTGCTAGGGTATTTTGCTATATGCGTTCTTGGGGTTGCTAGTGGTTCTGTGTCATTGCTAGGGTGTTCGATGTGTGGTTTCATGGTTGTTTTATATATGGTTGCTAGGGTATTCTGTGTGGTTGGTAGAGTGTTCTGCTGTTGCTAGGGTGTTTCCTGTGGTTGCTTGGGTATTCTGTGTGAATCCTAGTGTGTTCTTTGGTTCTAGGGTGTTTCTTGGGGTTGCTAGTTTGTGGATGGCCGGTTGTTGTATATATGGTTGCTAAGGTATTATACGTTGTTGCTAGGGGGTTTTCTGCCATTGCTAAGGTTTGTTTGTTGTGGTTGCTGTGGTGTTTTGTGTGGTTGTGAGGATGTTCTTTGCGGTTGCTATGCTCTACTATGTATGGTTGCTAGGGTATTTTGTGTGGGTTGCTAGGGTGTTCTGAGCAGTTGCTAGATGGTTTGTCCCTGTCCTGAAGGCTAAAGTCAAGTCTCACCTACATTGCTTTCTACTGAATTTTTAGATTGACCTGGAAATGCGTCACATTGTGGAAGATAAGTGTGTTGTGAAAGCTGTTATAGCAACAGTATGAGCCGGTCTCCAAACACACACACAAATATGTTTTCCCATACTTTTCTATTTATGAATACAGACGTTTCAGAAGACCAGATTCATGTCCTGTTCTGTTTATGTGTTTCTCTTTTTTTTGTGTGGTCTGCTAAGTGCTCTTGGCTCGGATATCTTCTTGTTTTTCCACATGCAGCTCCTCAGAGCGACGGATTCTGAATATCCGTGGTGTTTTCGGATGTGTGTTTTGCTGACTCGTTTTTATTTTGTGGACACAGTTCTATTTAGTTTGGTTTTGGTTTTATTCATTCTAGTTTAGCAGAGTTAACAGAACTAGAACTCTGTAGACTAGAGCAAAATTTAGTGTTTGCACAGAACAGCTTACATTAACTCCTACATTTAAAAGCGGCAGCCACCAAAATGCCACAAATAGGATGAAAGACTAGAGTTATAAACATTATTTGGGACACTCTAGAGACATCAGAGACTTATTTTAGAGACTTATCTTGTAAAAAGGGGCATAACAGGTCTACTATCAAATAATTAGTATGCAAGAATTCAACCAAGTTGCTGAAAATGGTGTTTTAAAGCAGTGCTCGGCCTTGTGGTGTGTTTGGTTGTAACTGTATGAAGCTCCAGTATGAGAACAGGGTCACCGAATGATGCAGTTCACCCTTTCCCATGGTACATCTGGCAGCGCTCCAGTATTTGTGTGTGTTGATCTGTTTATCTTCCATGTAAGCCTGCTGCATCACACTGATTTATGGAGATAAACTCAACACATGCAGTGGAGGAGAGAGTTTGAGAAACAGGAAGAGGAAAGTTTGCTGCCTTAATGTGTGTTACTATCATGTTTGCGGCTTATTGGCTGAAACAAGCGTCAGTTTCACTACTATAAAGCAGTTCGATTTGCAGTTTAAGTCACAATTATTAGCCCTCCTGTATTTTCACACTTACATAACATTACACAACACATTTCTAAACGTAATAGTTTTTATCCCTTATTTCTAATAACTCATTCATTCATTTTCTTGTCGGCTTTGTCCCTTTGTTAATCCGGGGTCGCCACAGTGGAATGAACCGCCAACTTATCCAGCAAGTTTTTATGCAGCGGATGCCCTTCCTGCCGCAATCCATTCCTAGGAAACATCCACACACACACATTCACACACACACTCATACACTACAGACAATTTAGCCTACCCAATTCACCTGTACCACAAGTCTTTGGACTGTGGGGGAAACCGGAGCACCCAGAGGAAACCCATGCGAAGGCAGGGAGAACACAGAAACGCCAACTGAGCCGAGGTTCGAACCAACGACCCAGCGACCTTCTTGCTGTGAGGCGACAGCACTACCTACTGCGCCACTGCCTCGCCTATTTCTAATATTTTATTTATTTTATTTTTGTCATGATGACAGTGAATAATATTTGACTTGATATTTTTCAAGATACTAGTATTCAGCTTGAAGTGACATTTAACAGTGGTTTGTTCTGTTGACAATCCAAAACAAATATTGTTTAAGGGGGCTAATAATTTTGACCGCAAAGGTTTTTAAAAAATTATAAACTGATTTTATTCTAGTCGAAATAAAACAAATAATGCTTTCTCCGGAAGAAAAAATATTACAGGAAATACTGTAAACATTTCCCTTCTCTGTTAAACATCATTTGGGAAATATTTGAGACAAGAACAAAGGAGGGTTAATCATTTTGACTTCAACTATATATTTGCTTAATGAACTTTTGTATCCTAAATAAATAGGAAACCTGGAAGTTTTATGAAAAGTTCTGCTGGAAAAAAGACTTTTTTGATTAGTTAAAATTGGGCTGGTCGATTTCAATATTTATTGACCGAATACCATTGTCAGTATCGATAATAAAAAAAGTTCTGTATGTAGTTTCGGTATGAAGTGATATAGTTTTATTGAAACTTGGCTGCTGAGTGCGCATTTTGGAAGCAATGCCAATAAGCTTAGGGTTTCAGTTTGTCCTTTCCAAAGTGCAACGTGCATGAAGCGTACATGAGAGCGAAGTTCACATCGCGCACATGGGAGCGACAAGCAAATGATGTACAAGTGATGCACACGTAATGCGCATGCATTTTCCAGGTACACCTAGTTGAAAAACATCTGAACTTTTTTCGATGCCCCAAGCGCTAGAACTAACCAATCTGCTTCACTCTTTGTATGGAATATACACAATTCGTTAATAAAGGCTGACTAATTACCTCAGACAAACAAAAAGCTTGCGCTTGTCACTTCAGGTCAGATTAACAATGCAATCGAAAATGAGGGCCATATAGCAGCGGAGATAAATGAAAAAACAATGCTGCCAGAGTGGCCTTATGGTTTCTTTTCTTGTGCATCCCAGCCACTAGTACCCCATCTGAAAGAGTTTTAGCATAGAGGGAAATATAGTCATACAACTCCACAATTTCTAATGTTGCACTGTGTGTTTGAGTAATCATAGTTGGTTCCTTTACTTGAAAGCTCAGATTTGATTATCCTAATTTGTTTTGTTTTCAGAGTTTGAGGTTTACTGAATAATTGTGGACAACTTACAGATGATGATCTACCTTTACTATTGCACACACTTTGTAACATTTTATTAATCAAGTTTAATTTGTTTAGTTGTTTTTGTTTTTGACTATTAAAACCTTAGTAATGGTAGTAATGCCTTAGTAATGTTGGTAAATAAAGTGTTTAAATAAAAAAAAAATCCTAATATTCAGAATCAGAATCAGTTTTATTGCCAAGTGTGCTTCACACAAACAAGGAATTTGTTTTGGCTACAGAAGCTTCCAGTGTACCTAAAGTGACATGTATACATTCCTAAATGTATCATTAAAAATATTCAATAATTATTGATATCGAATGATATGAAACATGATATTGTGGTATTGTTTTTTTTTTTTTTTTTTGCAGTATTGCCCAGCCCTAAGTTTAAAAGTGACATTTTGTGCAACTAAAAATAAAAACACCCCAATATTCAAATTAAACGCACAACAGCTAATATTTGTTCAAAAGTTTTTTTGTCGGTTGCATTTTACGCATAACTTATTATTGTGATTTAAATATTTAGCTTTTCATCATTCATATATATATTACTTACAAATAATAAAAATAACAAATATTACACATTTCACAATCCCCATTTTAGCTGTTCTATGGTGACTTATTTATTTTTATTATTTGTTTCACAATGTTACAATAAAAATATTATTAAGTGTTTTTATATTGAGTAGCAATTGTAATAGTACCCTTGTTATTTTAATAATTTTTATTTGACTATGTTCATATATACTTTTCCTGATATACAACAATTTATAAAAAATAAAAACTTAAATAAAATTCTTTCTGTTAGCATTATTTTCTGAAATATGTGATATATGAACAATATATATATATATATATATATATATATATATATATATATATATATATATATATATATATATATATATATAACTTTTTTATTGGTATTTTTATTATTTATAATTTATTTTTTTCATCATTTATTTATATTTAAAAAAAAATTTTTTGCTACATTTCATTATTATTACTTTTTATAACGTGCAACATTCATTCATTCAATCATTCTCTTTTCGACTTAGTCTCTTTATTAATCTGGGGTCGCAACAGCGGAATGAACCGTCAACTTATCCAGCATATGTTTGACACAGCGGATGCGCTTCCAGCTGCAATCAATCACTGAGAAACATCCATACACACTCATTCACACGTATACACTGCGGACAATTTAGCTTACCCAATTCACCTATAGCACATCTGTTTAGACTTGTGGGGAAAACCAGTGCATCCGTAGGAACTTAAGCGGGGAGAACATGCAAACTCCATTCAGATTTACCAACTGACCCAGCCGAGGCTTGAACAAGCAACCTTCTTGCTGTGAGGCGATTGTGCTACCCACTGCACCACCGTTACACCCAACATGCAACATTTTCAATAATAATAATAATAATAATATGGAATTTTTTATTCCACCACAATCCAAAGACATGCGCTATAGGTGAATTGAATAAAGTAAGTTGGCCGTAATGTGTGATTGTGTATGTGTGTTTCTCAGTACTGGGTTGCAGCTGGAAGAACATCCGCTGCGTAAAACATATGCTGGAATAGTTGGCTGTTCATTCCACTGTGGCTACCCCTGATAAATAAGGCACTAAGTCGAAGGAAAATAAATTAGAGAATGAATTTACATGAAGTAATAATAATAATTATGAATATTTTTTTAGAAAACAAATACATGAGTATTATTTATAAAATAAACAATACAGACATAATGAACCATAAACAAATATTTAGGCTATTTTTAAATTTGTTAAAATTAGAAAAAAAATAAAAGTTTAGAAAAATTAATAAAATAGTTTTATTAATTTATTTTTTTCCCATGTTTTCCAGGGCGTTTTTTCTTCTCATGTGGTTGTTCCAGATGATATTTAGCTGTTTTTATTAGTCTATAGGGTAAAAAGAGTCCAGCACTTTTATTTTCTTGTGGTTTCTGGTTTCTAAATATGCCTCAAGTCTCTTTTACGTTTCAAGTATTGTTCGACTGAAGAAAATAATCCAGGAGCTAAGTGAAATAACAGCTTCAAGCTTTAATGTATCCTTTATATCCGGTGAACAGGCCAAAATATCAGACTTGGGGTTTGAGGTTTAAAACAAACCCCCCAATTTACAGTATGAGCGCTAATAATAGTGAAGTTAAAGCAAAAACACAACCGTCATATTTGTGCATTTCGACTTTTCCAAATGTTTATCTTAATCTAATGCAAAGAAATCTTTGAAATGGATTTTTAAATGTTTTGTTTTATCACGTTGTGAATTTGAATCTGTAGATTTAAATAATAATACATATTTTTAAATGCAGTTTTTTTCTCCTCCTGTACTGAACCCTAAATCTCCTTTTAAGCTGCTCTTATATTAAAAGTTATTCATTATCATTTGTTTTATAATATTACAAAAAATTATTGTTGATAAGTGTTTTATATCGTGTAGCAATTGTAATGATACCTTTATTATAATAATCATTTTTATTTGACTTTATATGTTCATACATTATTTTCCTGATACAACAATTTATGAAAATTGTGTGATGTAGAAACGAAAATCAACAAATAAGTATTTTGAACAATTCACATTTTTGTGCTCAATGTATGCAAATGAGCTCATATTTAATAAAATAATGTCTCATTTGCATAATTAAACATTAAAACTACCATAATCAAAATCAGTTTACAACTTTTAATGTAATTAATTAACTGGGTCAGTATGGTGATAATCATTAGTTAATGTTCTGTTATTAAGTGTTAATGTTATTCTACGAAAACAACTATTCTGGATGTACTTTATTCCAATTATTACACAGATACTTGCCACGAAACATACAAATTAGACACAAAATATATTTCTGAGCCATAATAGTTTATTAAATATTTAATTAAATACAAAGCTGACAAAAATGAAAACAGCTGATGGAGTATACACTAACCTGCGCATTATTCAGACACAAGATGGCGCCAAACAGTCAAAAACACAAAGCTGACAGAGACTAAAACAGCCGATGGAGTTTACACTAACCTGCACATTATTCAGACACAAGATGGCGCCAAATATTCAAAAATGCAAAGCTGACAGAAACGAAAACAGCTGATTGAGTATACACTAACCTGTGCATTATTCAGACACAAGATGATGCCAAATATTCGAAAATGCAAAGCTGACAGAAATGAAAACAGCTGATGGAGTATACACTAACCTGCACATTATTCAAATACAACATAGCGCCAAACAATCAAAAACGCAAAGCAGACAGAAACGAAAACAGCTGATGGAGTATACACTAACCTGCACATTATTCAGACACAAGATGGCGCCAAATATTTAAAAATGCAAAACTGACAGAAACAAAAACAGCTGATGGAGTATACACTAATCTGTGCATTATTTAGTCACAAGATGGCACCAAACAGTCAAAAACGCAAAGCTGATGGTTGAAAACAGCTGATGGAGTATAGACTAACCTGCACATTATTCTGACACAAGATGGCGCCAAATATTCAAAAATGCAAAGCTGACAGAAACAAAAACAGCTGATAGATTATACACTAACCTGCACATTATTCAGGTACAACATGATGCCAAACAGTCAAAAACGAAAAGCGGACAGGGTTTAAAACAGCTGATGGAGTATACACTAACCTGTGCATTATTCAGACACAAGATGGCGCCAAACAGTCAAAAACGCAAAGCTGACAGGGATGAGACAGCTAATTGAGTATACACTAACCTGAACATTATTCAGACACAAGATGGCGCCAAACAGTCAAAAACACAAAGCTGACAGAAACTAAAACAGCTGATGGAGTATACACTAACCAGCACATTATTCAGACACAAGATGGCGCCAAATATTTAAAAATGCAAAACTGACAGAAACAAAAACAGCTGATGGAGTATACACTAACCTGCACATTATTCAAATACAACATAGCGCCAAACAATCAAAAATGTAAAGCAGACAGAAACGAAAACAGCTGATGGAGTATACACTAACCTGCACATTATTCAGACACAAGATGGCGCCAAATATTTAAAAATGCAAAACTGACAGAAACAAAAACAGCTGATGGAGTATGCACTAACCTGTGCATTATTTAGTCACAAGATGGCACCAAACAGTCAAAAACGCAAAGCTGACGGTTGAAAACAGCTGATGGAGTATACACTAACCTGCACATTATTCTGACACAAGATGGCGCCAAATATTCAAAAATGCAAAGCTGACAGAAACAAAAACAGCTGATAGATTATACACTAACCTGCACATTATTCAGGTACAACATGATGCCAAACAGTCAAAAACGAAAAGCGGACAGGGTTTAAAACAGCTGATGGTGTATACACTAACCTGTGCATTATTCAGACACAAGATGGCGCCAAACAGTCAAAAACACAAAGCTGACAGAAACTAAAACAGCCGATGGAGTATACACGAATCAACGCATTATTTATCGGTTGTTATCTCTGCTTAACATACCTTAAATGTCACTACTGAGCAATCAGAACTGAGTATTCCAGACAGCCATTAAACATTAGTTAATGCATTGGGAGTTTATAAGAATTAACAATGAGCAGCGTTATTTTCATTTAAAAAGAGCATGTTACATTAACTAATGCACCCCTATTGTAAAGTGTTACCATTTTTGCCTCACCAAGCACCACTAATGGTTATGGTTATGATAATATCAGCATTCTTGTGTTTTTGTCCTGGTGTTTCTGCTGTCTGTCATTATAATGGCTCCACCCTCTGTAATTGCAGTGCTGTGTTTTGCTTATGCGGAGAGAAAACTTCATCCACTTTCCCTAAAGAATCCCCAACATTTATATCCCCTGAATTCACATCTCTGGACTTGCCGTGTGCGGTTATTAAAAAGCATATTTGCTCGTCATGTCGAAGAAGGCCTGATTTATAAATGCAGGGTGGGATTAGTGTGTATTTCTATCCACTATCATCTCTGTGTTGTGGTCGTGTTGTCTTTTTATAAAGGCCGAGTGCCGCAGATGTTCTTGTGATGTGGGTTCCACATCTATATTTCATCCGCTTTGACTCTGGATTAGTGTTTTCACCACAAGTTTGGGCAACATGGAAAAGAACCGTCTGTTTTACATGAAATAAATTGAGAGAAAGCACAAATGTCTCTGTGGAATCTGCTGGAATGGAGATGTGTTTTTGTTTTAGTCACCAAGTCGTAGTTTGGTTTTCATTTTGAAGTGAAGTGGGAATTTGACTCCAGGATAACTTTAATGCGTACTACATTTCATGTGGTTTTTACTGATTGTAAGATTATCTTATTAATAATTAATAATAATAGTATCAATATTAAAAAAACAACAACAACAATATTGATATTAATAATCATAACAACAACAATAATGATAATAATAACAATAATAATAATAATAAATAATAATAATAATAATAATTATTATTATTATTAATATTGTTGTTGTTGTTATTAATATCAATACTGTTGTTGATGTTGTTGTTGTTAATAATAATATTAATGTTGTTGTTATTATTATTAATATAATTATGAATGCTTTTATTCATGAGCTATGCAATATGCATACAATATTTTTATTTATTTATTTGTTTATTATTTGTTTATTTGCGTATAAAAGCTTTTTTAATAATTAAAATTATAATAATTATTATTATATATGATAATATTAACTCATTCAAAGTTATTTGTTATTATTTGTGTTTCTTAATATCACATGTATGATCAACTATATTGCAATTTAAGTGCAATAATAAATGTTTTTTATATTATTAAACATAATACTAGTAGCATATATTATTATTATTATTATTATTATCATTATTTTAAACATTAGAACATATTTAACTTTTTTAATTTATCAGCGAATCAAAAAAAAATTTTTTTTTTTTAAATGATAACTGGCAGAACATCTATTATATATATATATATATATATATATATATATATATATATATATATATATATATATATATATATATATATATATATATATATATATATATATATATATATGATAATCCAAAGAAATTTTATAATAATGATAATAATAATAATAATACTAGTAATAATAATAATAGGTATAACATAATAGTAGTTGTAGTAGTAGTAGTAATAATAATAATAATAAAAATAATAATGCTGAAAATTTATCTTTGAATCATTCGCATAAATATGAAACATAATAATAGTATATATAATTGATTAATATTTAGTTTTTTATTATATAATTTTAAGAAATACCATTATTAAAGTCATATTTAATGTTATAAAAAACATACAAATATTTTATTAATTATATTGAAAAATAATAATAATAATAATTGAATATTCAATATTTTATTGACGATAATGTCAGTTTCCAAAATGATAGTAGGCAGCACATATATTTTAATGCGGATAACTAGCATAGCAATTTAATAATGACTATAATAATAATATCAATAATAATAATAATAGTTGTTATATGATACTGAAAAAATAATCTTAGAATCGTATAATAACAAATCACATTTTAAAATCATTCACATAAAAATATTTTTACAGTGACATTTCATTGTAATGTTCCACAATTTTTCTTTTTTTGTTGTATTTTTATGTTTCATACATATCATCTTTCAAAAACATAGCAACTACTGAGACTAAGACTTTTTTAATGTATAATTGGTGTGTAAATGAATGGCATCTTCAAACTGTGTCCTCAGTGTCGTCCCACTCACCATCCCTCATGCACAAAGCATATATTGTATCGGGATGGGGCATTTCTGCTTGTGTGGGCCTTGGGGCCTTCACTGTGTGGCTCTCAGATCTCATACGTTTACATGCACATAGTGACTGGGATGTGGACGGCATGGGCTCGTCTCAGGATCAGGACTGCTGAAAATTAGAGATTTTGAGAATTTGGCTTTAATGGAGTCGATCAGGCCGTTTAAAGGGGCTTCGTTTGTCTGTAAAAACAGTAGGAAGAACTGCAGGAGTTTAGGTCTGAGCTCCAGGAGGAAGATTCTGGAACATAGCAGAGACTTCAGGAGTCAGGCAGGTTCTGCGCTTGATTTACTGCGGGACATTGGTAGTAGTTTTTATTTATTGATATATTTTAAATAATATTTAAAAAATAATAATAATAATTATGTTGATGATGACGATGATGATAATAATAATTATTGTTATTATTAATGTTTTTATATTATTATTGTTATTTTTATTTTTTATTATTGTTGTTGTTATAATCATTACCATTATTTATTATTATTATTAATATTATTTTTATTAATCATTTTATTATTATTTTATTATTTTTATTATTATTATTGTTATTAATATGACTTTTCTTCTTATTATTATTATTTATCATTATTATTATTGTAAATGATATAAATTATTACTTTTGTCTCTGTTTAAAAATGATAATTATTAAAAGTATTATTTTTATTATTATTATCAACAAATGATTACTTTTTTGGTATTTTTATTTATTTTAAATTATTTGTACATTTACACAATCTATTGAGAAGGTGGTACTTGATAAATATTTCATTTTGATCCTTATCTGTTGGTAAACAGCACTAGTGCTATTTGTTATTTGTTTGCTTGTTTGTTGATTTATATATATTTTTTTTAATCTGGTAATATTAGTTTCACAACCACCAGCGATCTAGCCTGTACAGGTCGCTGACGAACTACGAATCTGCTACCAAAAGAACTACAAATCCCATCTTACATGCACACACACACCAATTGCAGGTCACCTGCTGATTACGCACACATAGATGGAAGCTCATCAATTCTAGCACTATTTATACACATCAGGGCTGCGTCTTGTTCACTGTTATTGTAGCATTACAAAGCATTAATCCTATCTAGTCATTCCGTGTTTGATCCTTACCTTGTTTTTTCGTAATTGATTCTTTGCTGCCTGTTCCGACCACTCGGCTGTTTTTGACTACAATATTATATTACCTGTATGGTGCTGTTTGTTCCTGTTGACCATTGCCTACACCAGGGGTTCCCAAACTTTTCAGCCCGCGACCCCCAAAATGACAATGCCAGTGACTCAAGACCCCCAATATCCTCTCAGGTGGTTATAAATACAGAAACCTTGCGTGCAATGGAGCACACACACCATAGACCCAAGTCTGTTGTTTGATTATTTTTGTACGTATGCGAGTGCTGTAAATAGGCCAGAAAGTTTAATCTGGTGTTATAAAATTCATCTGCTGCATCTGACGCCATTGCTGTGTCTTTAATATAATGTAATTACCCGAGGGCTTGCAATCCAATAGAACTATAAGCTACTATAGTAACTATATAGTAACTATAAACGACTATTTTCGACTATTTATAAGAGAATATTTTCTCTTCAGTAGGTTATGGATAAAATATGGTAATTCTTACGGTTTAATAAAAATAGATAGATTTTTGAAAATCACCAGACGACAACCGCACCCCCCACCCATTCATTGTCCCGCGACCACTCGGGGGGGCCCAACCCCCACTTTGAGAACCACTGGCCTACACGAATATTCTTTGTTAATAAAGCTGCATGTGGATCCTCAACTCTGTTGTCCAGCGTCCTCACAGTTACACAATTATTAGCCATAGTAGTATCATTTTAGTTTAGTATGTTTTCTTTATTTGTTAGCTTGTTGGTGGTGTCTTCAACATTCTGCATTGGGAAAATAAGTCAGCATATGTTACACTGTTCTCAATTAAATCACTTTGGACAAAAAGCTACTGCTAAATGACTAGTTGTAAAAGTACACTGTAAGCTGCTCAGCTGAAGTTTGCATTGGTAATATTCATATTATTTATAATAATTGTCTATTTTTTGATGCAGCCTTCATAAATGAAATTAAATATGCTGTTTTCCACCCAGACTATCCAGTGTGCTGAAATATAATTGGGTAAACTGCTAGTTATAGAGACCATAATTTTTATTTCCCTGTTTATTTATGCTTTTGAATTAGATTATGGGATCTTGATCTTTATTCTAACAGCTTCTAGCCTTGAAAAGTTAGAAAATTGACTTTAATGAACATTTTTAATAAATTAAAGTGATGTATTGACTGGTTATGTATTTCAAACGAATAAAATGTCAATAAAAGTCACTTTGTTAAAGTGTAGAGTTGAATTTTCATCATCAAAAGTCAACAGAGCAGAGATCATCATCCCTTAATGCAATTCACAACTGTACATAAATGGAAAACACTTGTTCATCACAAAATAAGGAATCTGTTCATTAACGTATTTTTACAGTGCAGGCTTGAAGTGTAACGTAACCCTTCAGGATCTGTTAGCATTATAGCAGTGTAATGATCTGTGTTTGGGTTTCTGTCGGAGTTGAAGGTGGTCCGGAACTGAATTCGCAGTGATGTTTGACAGTCCTCAAATAGCCTTTCAGGTTTGTTTTTTCCTTTTTCAGCCTCGGCTCTTTCTCCAGCAGAAGAAGCTTAATATAGGCAAGAAATGCCATCAGAAAGATTGTTAAATCAGACGTGTGGATGGTAAAGTTAAGTAAAAGCTAAGCTAAGTTAAGGGTTGGTTTGTTGGTTTGTTAGTTAGTTGTTTGTTTATTGGCTGGTTTGTTTGTTTGTAAATTGGTTGAATTGTTTGTTGGTTTGTTTGTTTTTTGTTTTTTTGTTTGTTGGTTGGTTTGTTTGTTTGTATATTGGTTGAATTCTTTGTTTGTTTGTTTGTTTGTTGGTTTGCATATTGGTTGAATTGTTTGTTGGTTTGTTAGTTGTTTGTTTGTTTTGTTTATTGGTTGGTTTTTTGTCTATTTGTTGATTGGATTGTTTGTTTGTTTATTGGTTAAATAGTTTGTTTGTTTGTTTGTTTGTTGGTTGGTTGGTTTGTTTATTTGTTGGTTTGATTGTTTGTTTATTAATTAATTGTTTGTTTGTTTTTTTGTTTATTGTTTGGTTGGTTTGTTTGTTTATTGGTTGAATTATTTGTTTTTGTTTGTTTGTTTGTTTGTTTGCTTGTTTGCATATTGGTTTAATTGTTTGTTTGTTTGTTTGTTTGTTGTTGTTTTTGTTTGTTTTCATTTGTTTATTATTTGGTTTGTTTTTCTATTTGTTGATTGGATTGTTTGTTTATTGGTTAAATTGGTTTTTGGTTTGTTTGTTTGTTTGTTTGTTCGTTTGTTGGTTGGTTGGTCTATTTGTTGGGTTGCTTGTTTGTTTGTTTATTGGTTAAATTGTTTGTTTGTTTGTTGGTTGGTTTGTTTATTGGTTTGTTTATTGGTTGGGTTGTTTTTGGTTGGTTTGTTTGTTTGTTTGTTTGTTTGTCAGTTTGTCTATTTGTTGGTTAGATTGTTTATTTCTTGCTTGGATTGTTTTTTTTTGGTTAGTTGTATGTTTGTTTATTTGTTGGATTGCTTGTTAGTTGGTTTTGTTTGTTTGTTTGTTTGTTGGTTTGTTTGTTTGTTTGTTAGTTGGTATGTTGGTTGGTTTGTTGGCTGGTTTGTTTGTTAGTTAGTTTGTTGTTGTTGTTTTTTTTTTTGGTTTGTTTAACAGTTTGTTTGATTGTTTAGTTAGTTAGTTAGTTGGTTCGTTGGTTAGTTCGTTAGTTATGTACTGGGACAATCAGTCAGCAGATTGCATAAAACAGTTCTAGTAGTTTTTGGACATTTTAAGTGTGCACTATTTAGGATTGACAACCGTTAACCTAGTGGTTAAACTAGGCATTGCGTTGTTTTTTCTTATAAACAAGGACGTTGATGTAACTGGTTTCTTAAATGCATATTTCATGAAAACTTACCTATTGTGCTTTAAAACTTCAAGCCTATTTGTGTATTTGCAAGTAGTTACCTGAATACTTTTTTCTGTTGTTGTCTCTCTAGTCCATATTTCTAAATATTCTTAAATCAACAATTTTTAGACGAGTAAAAAATGTTGTATTGTTTTCAGAAATAAATAGTCAAAATTAAGTGAGTCTTTCCTTATAACAATCAAAATCTGCCAATGGGGATAAATCAGACATGTGGACTGATAAAGCGCTATATTTAGTGATGGCGGGGTGGGCAAAGTTTGGGTCCAGAAACCCCTTGCTCCTCCTCTGGGGTTCATATGAGTGCCAGGAAACGGGGACGTTTGAGGCCATTCGATCCCCTTCATTAAATAATGCTTATCTGATGGCTTTCTGTACAGCAGATTACAGTATTTTTCACTTCAGGGGAGTCTGAAAAGGTCAGACTGAGATGAAGAGCAGTGATTTTGGTCTAGTTTACTTGGCAGAGTTTTAAGATCGAATGTATATTAGGACATTAAGAAATACAGCATATTTTGGATTGTTAGGCTCTTGAAGGATTGGTGTTCTGATAAATTATTTATTATTTAGTTTTTTATTTATTTTTTATATTTTTAATTAATTAATACATGTATTATTTTATTAATTAATAGTATTATTAGTAGTATTATTAGAATAATAATTGTTGTCATTATTATTATTTTTTTTTATTTAATTACGTAATAGACAATTCCCATTAGACACAGTGTGTATGTGTGCTTGCGTGTGTTTGTATGTGTGTGCCCGTGTCCATGCTTGTGTGAGTGTGAGTGTGTGTGTGTGTGTGTGTGTGTGTGTGTGTGTGTGTGTGTGTGTGTGTGTGTGTGTGTGTTTCAGTGTGTGCATTCTTGTATCAAATCTTGTGTGTATGTGTGTGTCTGAGTGTGTGTGCATGTCTGCTTAAGTGTGTGTTTGTGTATGTGTATGTGTGTGTGTGTGTGTGTATGCGTGCTTGTGTGTGTGTCCTCTGGCTGGACTCGCGGGGTCTCATGTCTTCAGCAGCCCCTCAGATGAGCCCTCATCCATCATAATAGCTCTAATGACTCTGGTAATGATGATTGTGATAATGGTAATGAGCGCTGATTCCAGCAGAGGAAGCAGAGGCTGACAGAGTGTGTGTGTGTGTGTGTGTTGGGCAGAAGCAGAAGATGAGTTCTGGAGGACAGCAACTAAATCAGGTCTTTATATACACACTGACCTCCTGTCAATGAACAGTCTGTGCGGGTAATACTAGCTCCAGTTTGAGATTACAGTATGTGTGTGTGTGTGTGTGTGTGTATCAGTCTGCAAAATGCTTCAGAATTCATGGTTCATCCTACATTTGAAGACTTTTCTTGAACAAAGTTTGATCCACGATTAAAGCACTTTTTATTCACGCATCTTTGAAGTTGTAGCTCTATTTGCTGTGCTTTTTTATTATACAGAAAGAGATTAGAGATCGAATAAATAGAGCAGTTTTGAAGATTGGAATGTATCAAGATATTTAGATTGACATTGTCCATTCATTCATTTTATTTTCAGCTTAGTCCCTTTATTAATCTGGGTCGCTGCAGCGGAATGAACCGCTAACTTATTCATCATATGTTTTACGCAGCGGATGCCCTTCCAGCTGCAACCCATTACTGGGAAACACCCATACACCTCCATTTACACTCATTTACTACGGACAGTTTTTTTTAGCTCATTCAATTCACCTATAGCGCATGTGTTTGGACTGTGGGGGAAACCGCAGCATTGGAGGAAACACACGCCAACCAGAGAGAACAGGCAAACTCCACACAGAAATGCCAACAAACAATACCACCGTGCTGCCCATTATTATTATTATTATTATTATTATTATTAATAATATTAATAATAATAACAACAACAATAATAATAACAATAACGACGGCATGGTGGCTCAGTGGTTAGCACTATCGCCTCACAGCAAGAAGGTTCCTTGTTCGAGTCCCAGCTGGGTCAGTTGGCATTTCTGTGTGGAGTTTGCATTATCTCCCCTTGTTGGCATGGGTTTCCTCCGGGTGCTCCGATTTCCTCCACAAGTCCAAATACATGCGGTACAGGTGAATTGGGTAAGCTAAATTGTCCATAGTGTATGTGTGTGAATGAGTGTGTATGGATGTTTCCCAGTGATGGGTTGCAGCTGGAAGGGCATCCGCTGTGTAAAACATATGTTGGATGAGTTGGCGGTTCATTCCACTGTGGCGACATCAAATTAATAAAGGGACTAAGGTGAAAAGAAAATGAAAGAAGTATTAAGTGTTCCTAATAACAGCATCAATTATTATTCATATCAATATTAGTATTAATAGTAGAAGTAAAAAAACACTATAAGTGCTTTTGCTATAAAAAGCAATATAATTATAATAATAATAAGAATAATAAGAAGAATGTTATTATTATTATTATTATTATTACTATTATTATTATTATTATTATTAATTGCAATAAAAAATCTATAATAAACGCTTTGTTATAATTATTGTAAATTATTGTAATGTATTTAAGTAACAACAATAACATATATTAATAGTAATATTAGTAGTAGTACAAAAGTACCATTTAATAAATGTTTTTGTTATGAAAAGTAATATAATAATACTAATAATAGTAATAATAATTTTTGCTGTTGGTTTTATTATTATTATTATTATTTTATTTTTTTATTATTATTTGTAATAACATTTGTATTAGTAAAGACTTTTATGACAAGTATTGTAATATATCCTTTAATAGCACCAATTAATATTATTATTAATATTAATATTATTATTAGTAGTGGTAGTAACAAATACTATTAATAAATTATTTTGTTATGAAAAGTAATATAATGAAAGTGATAATGTTGCTGCTGTTATTATGATTATTATTATTATTTGTAATAACAAAACTATTAATAAATGCTTTTATTATGACAAATAATAATAACATTAATAATAATATTTTTCATGACAGAAACAATGTAGTTATGCACACATTTTTGCAGTATCATATTAACCTCATGTTTTATTTGTATTTTATTGCAATAATAATTGTCTGTCTTCATGTTTTACTAGAAGGTCACAATGACTTTTCATACTGAAAGAATGCCATAATACACAACAATTTAATGCTCCCTCATTTAATTTTTTATTTTGGCTTGTAACACAACCTCGACTTTCTCTTCAGAGATTTACAGATTCTTTTCTTCTTCAGAAATAGTACAACGGACGCAGCTGCAATAACACTGTTTGCTACTCTTTTTTTTTTTCTCTCTCTCTCTGTACACGTCTTAAAGGAGTCATTCTTAACTTATTTAAAGCTCCTGAGTTTTTCATGTGTCCTGCTGGGTTTTGCAAGAATGCTCAAAGTCAAGTTCTGCCGTATGAGCCTGGATTTAGTCTCGTGTTTCAGAGAATGAATATATGAAGGACTCGTCACTGTTTAACCTTCTGCTCAGAGGATTACATGAAATCAGCATGAAGCTTTTCAAGTTGTAACAGGAGATGACATTATTAGCCATTAAATTTAAGGGGCACTTGAGAGGGACTTTTTTGGTGACACTTTGCAATATGTTGGCAATAGTTAATGTACAGTAGAAGTCAGAATTAGTAGCCCCCCTGTATATATTTTCAGTCTATGCTTTATTTGGTCAGTTTCGTTCCTGTCAGCTTTGCATTTTTGACAGTTTGGCGCCATCTTGTGCTTGAATAATGTGCAGGTTAGTGTATACTCCATTAGCTGTTTTCGTTTCTGTCAGTTTTGCAATTTTGACTGTTTGGCGCCGTCTTGTGTCTTAATAATGTGTAGATTATTGTATACTCCATCAGGTGTTTTTGTTTCTCTCAGCTTTACGTTTTTGACTGATTGGCGCCATCTTGTGTTTGAAAAATGCGCACGTTAGTGTATACTCCATCAGATGTTTTCGTTTCTTGCAACTTTGTGTTTTTGACTGTTTGGCGCCATCTTGTGTCTGAATAATGCACAGGATAGTGTATAGTATATCAGCTGTTTTCATTTCTGTCAGATTTGCGATTTTGACTGTTTGGCGCCATCTAGTGACTGAATAATGCGCAGCAATATTGTACTTGATCAGCTGTTTTCGTTTCTGTCAGCTTTTGTGTTTATTTAAAGTATTAATAAACTATTATGGCTTAGAACAACGTTTGGTGTCTAGTTTGGATGTTTTGATGCAATTAGCAGTGTAATAAGCAACATAATGTATATCAAAGATGGTTGTTTTCTTAGAATAAAGCTTTTCAGTCTTATACAACAATGCTTAACTTAGGGCGTATTCACACTATGCTATCCGAACTGTGCCCAGGCGCGTTTCCTGGATCATTTGAGAAGTGTGAGTGCTCTGAATAGGGCTCAGGCACGATTCACTCAACCTCACCAGCGAGGTTCACATGGGCTTGGGCGCAGTATGCCTGGTTGTGTGTCCGTCAAAACGTGCCTAAGTCAGAAACTGAAAAGCAAGACACGACTTTTAAGGGACTGTTTGATATGGATTTATTAATTATTCTCACTCTTCAATGAACGCAAACTGTTGTAGTTTATTAAAGACGCAAACCCCTCACTGAACGACAGCTGCACCTTCAGCAAACCTCCTAATTCTTACAGCACCAGGACGTTACGATTTGTTATGAGCATCAAAAGTGGCTGATCTGTTCAGTGAAATATTTGACTGTGTGTCACTGCATGTCAAATGACTAAACTGATATAACTAAAGAAATCTCCAATGTGCTGAGCGAGAGCGCTTCTTACTGAACAGCGCTTCATCGATGACTTAAGCGTGCCCATGTAATGTGAGTGCGGGCTGTCCGGGTAGACGGGAGGTGGTGCAAGCGTGCTTTGGCCTGGTTCAAGGCAACTGTACATAGTGTGAGTAGAGTACACTCAACCTAATAAACCTGTCGGTTTTATTCTGCGATAACAACCTCCTTGTTGTGCTTTCTTTATTCCTAACATATCAAGCATGAATTTGGATGTGAACAATACATTAGTAAATGTTGAGCTATGATTAATAAATGCTACACAAAAATTGTTCACTGTTAGTTCATATTAGTAAAAACGTTAACTAATAAATCCTTATTGTAAAATGTGACACATTTTTGTAGCTCTTCAGCAGTTAAATCTGTATTTTATCGACTTTGATTGGCAGGAAGCCGTGTAGAAGTGGATTGCAATTCTCTTTGTGTCTAATTTGTTGTTGTTGTATCCACTGACCTCTATATTTTGCTGAAATGTGTGCTGTACATTCTTGGAAGTTTATTTCTGTGGATGTTGTGTTGAGCTTTGGGAGCCTCTATCCTTCCCCCTCATCCGTGGAACTGTCCCGTTCCTTTATCTCCACCTATTTTTATCCTTCAGGCCTGTTGTGTCGTCAGGCCTACATCTGGTTCTCATTCCTAGTTCTCATTCCATAAAAGACAAAGTTGCAGTCGGAGAAGAGAAACAGCAATAGTGTAATAATCTTTTCCTCTCTTTCCCTCTCAGATCAAATCACAGACAGCAAGAATAAAAGCTATTGCATGGAAGTCTCTTTTGGAGGACTGATAAACTAGTTACAAGGAATGCAAACTGCTGGAAATATTTAATCATCTCAGTAATTTCTATATATACATTAATTTAACGGTGGCACGGTGGTCAGCACTGTCGCCTCAAAGTGAGAAGGTTGCTAGTTTGAGTCCTGGCTAGACCAGTAGGCATTTCTGTGTGGAGTTTGCATGTTCTCCCCATATTGGCATAGGTTTCCTCTGAGTGCTCCAGTGTCCCCCCACAGTCCAAACACATGCGCTATACAGTAGATGAATTAAATAAACTAAATTGGCCGTAGTGTTTGTGTGAATGAGTGTGTATGGGTGTTTCCCAGTACTCAGTTACAGCTGGAAGGGCATCCGCTGTGTAAAACAGATGCTGGAAAAGTTGGCGGTTCATTCCGCTGTGGCGACCCCTGATGAATTAAAGGACTAAGCTGAAGGAAAATGAATTACCTTAACATTAATGTTAATGTGTGAGTTTATTCATATAATCACACTGTCTTTTTAGCAACCGGAATTAAACCTATTGTGGTTTTTTTTTCTTTATTGTTCTTTTGCATTTAGTCTTAATAAAGAAGGAATCTTCTTGAGTCTTGTAAATATTTTCAGAGCGCACTCACACTATGCTATCCGAACTGTGCCCGGCCGTATTTCCCGGTTCTTTGAGAAGTGTGTGCGCTCTGAATCAGGCTCAGGTGCGGATCAGTTGGATGGCCCAGGCTCGGTTGGAAGAGGTGTGCCAGAGCACGGTTCGCTTTGGCACGATACGTTTGTAGTATAAGTGTAAAGCATCCCTGAGCTCGAAACTGAAGGCGAGACGTGACTTTTAAGGGACTGCTTCATATGAATTTATTAATAATTCCTAATGTTCAATGAATGCAAACTGTCGTAAATTATTGAAGACGCAAACCCCTCACTGCACGACAGACGCACCTTCAGCAAACCTCCTAATACCTGCAGCACGAGGAGTTTATGATAAATTAAAGGTCACAAAACACCTGTTTTGAGCTGTTGACAGTCATATATGTGTCCCACGTTGGTAAAAACACTATTAGGACTCGTATATTACATAAAAAAGTAAATATTGGTTGTTTTGCGTTATTTCGAGCAAATTCATTCTTCTGGTTTAAAAAATTTTTGAAGCTGCGTCACGCCGATTTGATCCATGTGTGTATTCTAGCATGTAGAATGGCTGTCTTCGGTCATTTACTGTGTGATGATTGAAATGGCCTTAAACACCCAATTGGCACAAGACGTCAACATGATGTCAGATTGACATTGTACCACAATGTCGTGGGGATGTTGCATTTTGTTTAGAAATAAAAATCAGGTTGATGCCAGAACTCAACATCCGGCCGAAGTCGATGTCCAACGTCCAACATAAAATCAACCAATCATCAATGTCTATAGGCTGATTTATACTTCTGCATCAAGTGATCGGCGTGACCCACGGCGCATGCAACGAGTGTAGCTGTGCATCAATACTTCTGCACTCTGTTTCTGTTGCTCTGCAATAACACTTCCGAATCGCTAGTTGGCAGTGAAGTGTTTATGTTCCTCTGTCTCGAGTTTCTTTGCTGTTGTTTTGTTTTTTCTGAACGCTTCCTGAATGTACAAGTGGTTCAAACTCGCTCATTTTGAGGCAGGAATCGGTGGACTTGCAACAACTTTAACTATAAGGTAAACACAAAACAACAGTCTCCATCCAGAGCTCCTTATAAACAGTCGCTCCAATGACTCGTGCGGCTCTCAATCCCGACCACACTCGTCAGCGCTTCCAAGCTGATGAATCACAGAGCTTGCGCTATGCATCGTTGCAACGTGCAGTTAAATTTTTTGAGAGGTGCACATCAGCGACGGCCATGGCGAGGGCTATGCGTCCATGCGTGAGCTGCGCCGTAGCATAGACGTGCGCTTGACGCAGAAGTATCAGCCTTAATGATGTTGCAGCTTGGCGTTGTATGTTACCACTATGACATCTGTCAGATGTTGGATTTTGGTTGTCATAACTGATGAATAAATGTCAGTATTTGATAAGGGTGTCAAGATCCTCCAAATCCTCGATTCGATTACATTTTCGATTCTGAAGTCACGATTCAGTTCGATTTTCGATTATGAATAATTAATTCATTAATGACCAATTAATTATTTGTAGCCTACCGTTTAAACTACCTGACCTGTATGGTCTTTGTTTTACCCATAAACAAATCATACAGTAAATGAATAAAGGCAAGATACACACATAATTACCACCTGTCAATCACTTTTTCTGCGGGACTCGTGAATAGGCAGTGATCTGTGTCGTTATAATGGCGTCGGTAAAAAAGACGCACAACCAACAGGAACCAGCCAACAGTATCTGAGGTGTTCGCTAAAATGACAAAGTACAAGTGAGTGAAAGATTGAAGCAGTCCTCTGGACCTGCTGTCTCGAGCGCATGGCTGTGTGTGCGTCTGTGTCTGTGTGGTCACGTGATGTGCATTTTCAGAGGTAGAGAGGAAGGAGGGCTGCTCAGAAATGCTACACGCCACTGTGGATGTCAAATCGTTGTCGTTCTAAAATGCCATTTAAAAACAAAGACAGTGTAAACAGGGCCGGAGTGTGTACTTTTCGCAAGCGGATTTTGACAAACCGTACGTAATACGTACATAGCAGAGCTTGCAAAACTGTGTTTTTTTGTCGACAACACGAACGTTGTCAACATAACTCACTGGAAATTCAAAATGCTTACACACCGGCAACTTCATTGAAAGAGGAGAGGGTTTAAGTTCTGTCGACGGGTCTCCTGCTTCTGCAGTTTAACAAGCACTTCAACAAGCCAAGCTGACGTGACATGGGGGCATGGCAGCTTCGACGATTCTATTTTTTGATTGGATAATCAAAATTGAGCATAAATTTCGATCGATTTCGATTAAAAATTGAAATCCTGACACCCCTAGTATTTGACGTCAATATGACACTGGTTTAAGAAGTTGACTCTGTTGAATTTTGGTCACTTTCTAACACAACCTAAAATCAACCAAATGTCGACGTCATTATTGGACATCAAAATAACATTGTCCTTAGACGCTGGCTAGACTTGAATTTTGGTCACCTGACGTCACAACCTAAATCTAACCTAATATTAACGTCTTATGATATTGTGTGCCTGCTGGTCAATAACTAGATGCACTACAGAATGTTACGTTTACACACACATGCACAAATTACATGTAAATGGATCAGCTTTTACAGCGTAATACTCACTACTCTTGAGTACTTTTGAAATTCCCCTATAGCGCATGTGTTTGGTCTGTGGGGGAAACCGGAGCTAACCCACACCAACACGGGGAGAACATGCAAACTCTACTCTGAAATGCCAACTGACCCAGCCAGGATTTGAACCAGCGACCTTCTTGCTGTGAGGCGACAGTGATAACCACTGAGCCACCATGCTGCCCTTTTTAAAAAACTCTCGTTTAAATTCAGTTAAAGAAATGTTTTTAAATTCTAGTTTTCGTTTTTTAGCTTGTTTTCGGTAACTATAATAACCTTGTCCGAGAAATTTTTCAAACTTTACTGTGAGTCCCCATTTGGAAACATTTTTCATCCCGGGATACCAAAGCAAATTTTGTCCCCCACAGTAAAAACAAACAAAACGTCTGTCAGGATTGGTGCGACCTTTAAGGTCAGTCGCTTGATCAAAACCAAACCCCACAGAAATACCTCTGAAATGAAGTGTTTTTCGCATGGACACAGTTGCAGGGCAAAATTCGACTCCTTTTGATCTTTCTCCTCCTCACCCCTGAAATCCCCCTCTCATGAAGCTATAGATTGTTGTGGTGGAGCACGCCATGATCAGCTGAGCCAGTAATCCAGTGTATAGAGCAGCTTTCAGGCCACCGTACACATTCCTGACCCCATCTGACCGTTGACCTCATCATCGCAGGTAGATGTATTTACACTTGAGATACAAGTGTCAGACTAGTCACCTTTGACCTCTGACCCCTCAGTTAGGCTACATTTACAGTGGGGTGGTTTTGTTTTGTTGCTAAGGTTGTCCGGATGTTTTGACCCTTGAGACTTTAAAGAGGTTATTTTACCCAGCATTTACATTCCATTACCCAACCAGAGTTTCATATTCAGTTGAATGAAAAAAAAAGAGATATTTTGAAGAATGTTGAAAACCTGTAACCACTGACTTCCTTAGTGTTCGTTTTTTCTACTTCGGATGTCAATGGTTACAGGTTTCCCACATCCTTCAATATATCTTCCTTTTTGAGTTCAACAGAAAGAAAAACTCGAATTGTTTTGGAACAAGTCAAGGGGTAGTAAATGATGACATTTTAATTGTAATTTTTGGGTGAACTTTCCCTTTAATTAGTAAGTGGTCTAAAGGTCCTTGACTTGCGCTTATAAACGTGTTTCAGCAGAAGACACTCAGAGTTAGTGTTTAACCGTGTGTGCAGGTTTACCTGGACCTAGTTGAAACCTCAGGCCGTCAGGCAGCGTAATACAGAGAGTAAATCACTACTGATATAATGGGGGCGGGGGGGGGGGGGGCAAACTAAGATCGGCGCGGTGTTTCTTATGGCAGGTTTTTACGTCCTTCATACATGTTAAAAAATCGAGTTGATTGATTTGATAAGGGTTTATGTCTTGACATAACCCACACAGACGTGACTTAGTAAAGTGTGAAGTCATGTATGATTTTAATGGTTGCATTAGTAACAAAAGAAAAACACAACTGAAGACACTTAAATGCTTGTATTTTTTGTATTTGTACCAGCTCTGTGATATCTTGTCCTGTCTCTGCTGTTTCTGTATTCAGTCTGTTACAATCAGGGCCGGCACGTCCATCGAGGCGACCTAGGCAGCTGCTTCCCCGACACTACCGTCACCTCTCGCGCCCTCAGTTATATACACGTCTAGGGCGGCGTCCGCAACACTACCCTCATCACCCGCGATCTTAGTTATATCCGAGTCTAGGGCAGCAGAATAGAGAGTGCGGCGTCCCCGACACTACCCTCACCTCTCGCGCCCTCAGTTATATCTGCGTCTAGGGCGGCGTCCGCAACACTACCCTCACCACCCGCGCCCTTAGTTATATCCGCGTCTAAGGCAGTAGAATAGAGAGGGCGGCGTCCCCGACACTACCCTCACCTCTCGCGCCCTCAGTTATATTCGCGTCTAGGGCAGCGTCCGCGACAATACCCTCACCACCCGCGCCCTTAGTTATATCCGCGTCTAGGGCAGCAGAATAGAAAGTGCGGCGTCCCCGACACTACCCTCACCTCTCCCGCCCTCAGTTATATTCGCGTCTAGGGCAGCGTCCGCGACAATACCCTCACCACCCGCGCCCTTAGTTATATCCGCGTCTAAGGCAGTAGAATAGAGAGTGCGGCGTCCCCGACACTACCCTCACCTCTCGCGCCCTCAGTTATATCCGCGTCTAGGGCGGTGTCCGCAACACTATCCTCACCACCCGCATTCTTAGTTATATCCGTGTCTAGGGCGGCAGAACAGAGAGGGCGGCGTCCCAGACACTACCCTCACCTCTCGCGCCCTCAGTTATATCCGCGTCTAGGGCGGCGTCCGCGACACTACCCTCACCACCCACGCCCTTAGTTATATCCGCGTCTAAGGCAGTAGAATAGAGAGGGCAGCGTCCCCGACACTACTCTTACCTCTCGCGCCCTCAGTTATATCCGCGTCTAGGGCGGCGTCCGTGACACTACCCTCACCACCCGCGCCCTTAGTTATATCCGCGTCTAAGGTAGTAGAATAGAGAGGGCGGCGTCCCGGACACTACCCTCACGTCTCACGCCCTCAGTTATATCCGCATCTAGGGCAGCGTCCGCGACAATACCCTCACCACCCGCGCCCTTAGTTATATCCGCGTCTAAGGCGGCAGAATAGAGACAACAACAGCTCCCTCGCCCCCATCACCCCCCCTTCACTTTAGGGTTGTGGGTGGCGTGACCGTCCTTTGCCTAGAGCGGCAGTTCAGCTTGCTCGGCCCAGGTTACAATCATGTTGGAAACTCAGACAGGCAGTTAGGCAGTGTAATGCATAGAGTGAATCAAAGCACATGAAATAATCGGTAATTAAAAAGTCCCCTGTCATTTTAAAGAATATCACAACGGCAAACGCAGCATGTATAAAAGCCTTGTACGTTTGGTGAGGAGCGCGCGCAGTCAGAGGAGGATTGCGATGCGGCGCCAGGCGAAAGTATAAATCTGGCTGGCTTAGGAGAAGAATAGGTCATTCATATGTATCTCACACACTCACACACACACACACACACACACACACACACACACACACTGTATAAACTGTGTCAACAATTGGATCTGTTCAGTGTGTTAAGTGAAGGTCACTGGGCTAAAACAGAGAGCCTGAGGCGCCTACGCACACTTTCTTTCACATTGTGTTTCTCTTGTTCTTGTTTTGTTTTGATTTTAAATGTAGTTTGATTGAAGAGGTGGTAAACAAGCAAGTCTTTTAAAGGTAGATTTCCCCCCAAATTAAAATTTGATTACTATTTCATCGGTCCTTCAAGTGAATCCAAACTTTAATAAGATTCTTTCATCTGTGGAACCAAAAGAAGATATTTTGAAGAAAGCTGAAAACCTGGAACCATTGACTTCCATAGCAAAAGCAAATACAATGGAGGTCAATAGTTACATGTTTCCAACATTTTTCTAAATATTTTCTTAAACTCATTAAGGTTTTAAACACGTAAAAGAGAGTAAATGATGACTGAATTTATTTTTCTGGGGTGAACTATCCTTTTAATAGTGTAACGAAGATGATTAATAGAACAATTACAGCATAATTTTATTTTTATTCTTCGTTTATTTTATTCAAAGTATAAAATTAAACTAATTATATTGGTAACATTGTGAAATAATTTTGTCGTTATCATGTTATTACTATTTATTTAATTGCTTTATTTATTTATTTTAAATAATTTGTTTACATAAGTATGTACTTTTAGTTATACTTAAAACTAAAAGTCAATTAATTATACTTAAATACTTTATAGATTTATATTCTATTGTATATGTATGTGTGTGTGTGTGTGTGTGTGTGTGTGTGTGTGTGTGTGTGTGTGTGTGTGTGTGTGTGTGTGTGTGTGTGTATATATATACACACACACACACACACACACACACACACACACACACACATATATATATATAAAAAAAAAAAAAATATATATATATATATATATATATATATATATATATATATATATATATATATATATATATATATACAAACATATATATTGTATCGTGTGTGTGTGCGTGCGTTCGTTCGTTGTTAGTTGAAAGATGGAAAATGGCAGATTTGGACTGTGGCCTACTTCGAGATTAAGACTTGACATTGAGTAAGGATGTTATTGCTTCTACAATGGATGGATGGATGGATGGATGGATGGATGGATGGATGGATGGATGGATAAACGGGTGGATGGACTAATGAATTAATGAATTAATGAATGAATAAAAGAAATAATGAAAGAAAGATTGAACAGGGGGAAAAAATGAAAGAAAGAATGATCAATTGACAGAAAGACTGTATGCATGAACAAATTAATGAAATAATTAAAGATTGAATGAGTGAATAAATGAATGAAAGATTAAAAGAGAGTGAAAAATGAATGAGTTAACAAATAAATGAAAGATTGATTGAATGAATAAAAGATTAAAAGAAAGAAACAGTGAATGAATGAATGAATGAATGAATGAATGAATGAATGAATGAATGAAGAGTAAATTAATGAATAAATGTAAGACTGAACGAATGAAAGAGAAAGAAGGAAAGAAGAAAGAAAGAACAAATTAATGAAATAATGAACTCTCAATTAATGAAATATTGATTGAATCAATTAATAAATGGAAGATTGAACAAATTCATTCATTCGTTCACTCTTTCTTTCCTTTAAATTTTAATTAATTTATTCATTTAATCAATCTTTCATTCAATCAATCAATCATTCATTCATTCATTCTTTAATATTTCATTAATTTGTTCATTCATTCAGTCTTTCTTTTGTTCGTTCTTTCCATTGTTCGATCTTTCTTTCATTATTTTTTTATTTATTCATTAATTCTTTCACTCTTTCTTTTAATCTTTCATTCATTCTTTCAATCTTGCTTTCAATCATTCATTCATTTGTTAGTCCATCCATCCATTTACCCATCCATCGTCGAATCGATAACATTTTTACTCAATGTCAAGTCTTCATTTCAAAGTCTGCCACAGTCCAAGTCTAGCATTTTCCAATTTTCCATCACTTCTCCAAACATCTACATTTTCAACAGTGTGTGTGTGTGTGTGTGTGTGTGTGTGTGTGTGTGTGTGTGTGTGTGTGTGTGTGTGTGTGTGTGTGTGTGTGTGTGTGTGTGTGTGTGTGTGTGTGTGTGTGTGTGTGTGTGTGTGTGTGTGTGTGTGTGTTTGTCACAACTTTCAACTCCTTGTGAAAGGCACAGAATGAACCTCTAACATTAGGTTTTGTGTATTGTCCGGAAATCTATGTCCCTCGTCGGCAGTGTGGGTTTGAGAGAGAGAGAAACATACTGATGAAGAGATAGAGCTCTGCGTTTATTCCCTGTGTTCAAAACCATCACAGAGACTCAAGAGGAAACTGAACATTTTTCATAAGGATCCTTGTACGGCTATATATAGTAGTATGGCCATGGGAATAATGTTCACTTCCAGCATGAAAACAAACAGTTGCGCTCTCTCTCTCTCTCTCTCTCTCTCTCTCTCTCTCTGTCTCTCTCTCTCTCTCTCTCTGTCTCTCTCTCAGACTGTGAGAATGAAGGAGCAGAAGTTTGTTAATGAAAAAGTGAGGGACAGGAAGGGAGAGATGCAGCAGATGAGGGTGTGGAATGACAGTAGATAAAAATGTGTCCCTGTTTGTTTGTTTGTTTGTTTGTTTGTTTGTTTGTTTGCTCGATGCGGTGCTGATCATTGATGATGTTTCTATATTGCACATCGAGTGTTTTATTTTAAGAGCAGCTCGTGTGTTCACATCCAAATGTTTGTTTTCCAAAATTGTTTATCAGTGAATCTGTTTTGAAGTTCAGTTCAAATGAAATCTTCGACATTTCTCTTGCTTTCTCTTTTGTGTTGATTTTTTTTCTCCTTCTCTCTCTCTCTCTGTTTAATTTTACTTGTCAGAACATTTATTCCTTCGTTTTCCTTCGGCTTAGTCCCTTTGTTCATTAGGGTTCGCCACAGTGGAATGAACCACCAGGATATCCAACATATGTTTTACACAGCGGATACCCTTCCAGCTGCAATCTACAACTGGGAAACATCCATACACTCTCATTCACACTCAAACACTACAGACTATTTAACTTAATGAATTCCCCTATAGCGCATGTGTTTGGACTTTGGAAACCGACGCCAACTTGGGGAGAACATGCAAACTCCACACAGAAATGCCAATGGACTGGTTCATTTTGGGTTCTCCAGTTTTCCCCAAAGTCCAAACACATGCAGTATAGATGAATTGAAGAAACTAAATGGGCCGTAGTGTATGTGTGTGTGTGTGTGTGTGTGTGTGTGTGTGTGAATGTGAGAGTGTATGGATGTTTCCCAGTACTGGGTTGCAGCTGGAAGGGCTTCCGCTGTGTAAAAAATATGCTGGATAAGTTAGCGGTTCATTCCACTGTGGCGCCGCCTGATGAATAAAGGGACCAAGCCGAAGGAAAATTAATGAATATTTTATTATTAATTAATTCATTCATTCATTAATTCATTCATTCATTCATTTTCCTTTGGCTTAGTCCCTTTATTCATCAGAGATCGCCACAGCGGAATGAACCGCCAACTTATAATATTACTATTAGATTTATTAATGTTAAAACTTCCACTTATGACTGTATAATAATAATAATAATCATAATAAATATAATACATATTTTATTCAACTTTGTTTTTTATTGATTATATTTATGCTACAAAACCCAGCAAAAAATACAGAGTATTAACTTGTATAATTTCAGAATCTACTTTTCCCACCCTAATATTGTTAAATAAATGATAAAATAAAATAAAATAAAGTACTTTATATAAAATACAAACATTTAAAGTGTCAATGTGCATATAAATAATAGAAAAGAAACATTGTTACATTGAATTTTAAATTATAAATAAAATTTCAAATATAATCTTAATTCAAAAAATATTCAAAATGTTGTAAAATCTTTTTATATCTCAATTTTTTTTGGTTATAATAATAATTGTGGCGGCGCAGTGGGAAGCGCTGTCGCCTTACAGGAAGAACGTCGCTGGTTCGAGTCTAGACTGGGCCAATTGGCATTTCGGCTGGGTCAGTTGGCATTTTTGTGTGGAGTTTGCATGTTCTCCCCGTGTTGGTGTGGGTTTCCTCCAGGTGCTCCGGTTTCCCTCACAGTCCAAACACATACACGATAGGAGAATTGGGTAAGCTAATTTGTCCGTAGTGTGTGTCTGTGTATGTGTGTGTATGGATGTTTCCCAGTACTGGGTTGCAGCTGGAAGGGCATTTGCTGTTTAAAACATTTGCTGGATAAGTGGGCGGTTCATTTTACTCTGGTGACCCCTGATTTATAAAGGGACTAAGGGGAAGGAAAATGAATGAATGAATGAATGAACAAATAATATTTGTAAATATATATAAATATATATATATATATATATATATATATTATTTTTAATAACATTATTGTCAAGTGTTTAGAGCGGATGTCTATAGTTTGATTTTGTACTATTGTCTTATTAAGCTTAACATAACTCAATGTAACGAATATAACTTACATTTTTAAAATTGTTTTAACATAAAGATGTTTTGTATTACATTTAGTACACCGTTAAGCTTGATGGCTACATGATACTACAGTTGTTCACCTATTTACATAGTAAAACTTTTACTAGAGACTTACCATGGTAACCATAGTATCCACCATCAACACTAAGCATTTCCTTTCTGCTTCTCTGCATTCGCACCCAGAGCCTATGTGTGTGTGTGTGTGTGTTTGTGCGCGCTTGTAAGTCTTTCTGACTGCACGCGATCCCTGCATTCATTTTCTACCTGGATTCCTGCATTTCATTCCAACTCTTTGGGACGGTGCCAAAACCTTCTGGGAACAGGGTGGGGGTGATACGATCAAACACCCCCCTCTTTCTCCCTTCAAATGGAGAATATTCTGGACTCGAGTGATATACACCAGCAATTCAGCAGAGCTCTGGCTGTTCAGGGGAAATGACAAGCTGGTGACACTGATGCCAGGTTGGGTCTAGAGGGGAGAAATCACTGTGTTCACAAACACTTTTACCACTCTCTAAAGAACAACAAAGAAAGCAAAAAAGCAAACTAATATCGGTACTAATCAAATTAAACTTCAATGAGAAGAATTGGTTACCTTCAGAAACAAAGCACAACGTTGTCAAGTCATCCATGTATTTATTAAATGTAGAAACGGAGAGAGGGGGGTCTTTTGGGCATCCGGACGGGAGATGGAGGAGGGACTTTGATCTAATCACACTCTTGGAGCAGCCGATTCTGAGCCAGAGCCCGCATGATCACAGTCAGAGAGAAGCCTGCCATATTAGGAGAGAGAGAGAGAGCACAAACTCAGACTGAATTCTAAAATGTTATAAATAAATCCCAAAATGTTGATTGTTTAATTTACTGTTATTGCTTTTTTATCACTACTAAGCAAATCCATGCAAATGTCAACCTTGCCATGAAAAAAAATAATAAAGTTTTCAGCTAGGGCAGGGCGATTTGGCAAAAAAAAAAAAAAAATCGAGGTTTTTATAAAGTTTGACCGATTCACGATTTCGATTTTTCTTTTTATTGTGTTGCTAATCTTCTCAAAACATTACAACAACATGACTGAAGTAACATTCTCTTTAGAAGTAACTTGAAAAACCATCTGGTTAAGGAAATTTTTTTTTTTTTATGGCCATGTCATACAAAAATCGGTCAAGGTGTAAATAAATGTAAAACAAATTCACGAGTTAAATAGCGTTGCTGAAGATTTGAATAAGAAATATTTGTGTAAATACTGCACTTGCAGGAATACAGATGTATTTTTTGCAAGTTTTGCTGATATAATAAAATAATATAATTAGTGCTGTCAATCGATAAAAAAAATTAACTTATTAATCGCACCTTTTTAAAAAAATTAATTGCGATTAATCGCATTTAAAATACTGAAACTTGTAATTTTGCCTATTTAAATGTAAAATTAATGTAAACGCAAGAAAAAAATATTTAAATTCAAAATATTATTGTTTAATAGAATTTTTGTTTAACTTGTAACACAGATTTCTTCATGTAAACAACAAACCCACAATAAACCATCAAGATCCTGGCTTGACAGCCATATTTATTACAGAAATTAAAACACAGGCATGTTAATGACATTTCAATTTCAAAACAATCAATGCCATTAAAGAAAACATTGATTTCCATGTTGGATTCTGAGTGGACTGCAAAAAAATGCCAAAATACAGGAATTGCAGATATGGAAAATGAAAAATTATAATAATAAACTATAGAATACAAACTGTTGCACTCATTGTAAAGTTTTATTGCAGTGAGTTGAGAACATTAATTATAGAGTAGAAACAATTTAGCTTAATCCTCCTTTACATTCATCCAGTTGCTAAGACTAGGAGTATCCCGCAAGTGCACAGAGACTCCCAAATGCCCGCAAATGAATGATAATTTCTTGCAAACCGTTCGTTAAATACATTGCACACACCTCCCGCCCCTACTCAGATACGTCGCTCACTCCACCCCTGTCACCCCTCAACAGGCCTGACACAGACACACACAACGCGCGGCAGACGTTTTGGCCCCAACGGCCTTCCATACTGGAGCGACTCTCCTCAGATTCAACATGCATGATCACGTTCATCAAATTAGCTAAGCGTCCTAAACTAAGCGTCCTAAAGTATTACTGTATTACACAAGGATTCTGACACAACAACGCGAAACATACGCTTTCGTTGCGTTTAATGAGGAAACACGCTAAACTTGGAGGGCTCATGCTGAAAGGCAGAGTAATGCCCTGTCTTTGACAGCTCGCGACTTCACCAGACGTTCTGAGTACATTTACATAAGACATTAATACTCCGATTATGATTAAGATAATACTCTTATTAAAATTCTACCGTGTAGCCTTAAAAGGAACCTAACCTTAAAGGAACACCGAGTCACGAAATGCGGAGGATTTTCTTTCTTTTCGCCATGCAGTATCAACTTACAACAGATGTCGAAAGTTAAAAATGAAACACCCGAAATTGCATGAAACTCTGGATAACCTGTGATGCAACTAATTGTTTTATACTGGAACTTTTTCAAAAAGTGCTTCCTTGGTCTTATCCACATTTATTGCTTGTTGAACACACGTCCACCACAACAGGAAGTAAAAAAAACCTGAACTGCGTTAATTGTGTTCGTTTTTATTAACGCGTTAATTATTTAAAATTAATCGCATGCGTTAACGCGTTAATTTTGACAGCGCTAAATATAATATAATAAAATAAAATATAATAAAATCATGCTAACTTCAAGAATGTGATACAATTTGTAAGTTTTGCTTGACCCTCACTGTGCTTTTTTTGCATTTGTGTGCCTGTGCTGATGATGTCATTTAATGGCGGTGATGTCATTAGACACCTTTATGTGTGTTAAAGAGCAGAGCTGCACTAAATGAGACGAGCAGCCTCTCCGAGAGCTCAATGAGGCCATATATTTACTTAAAGACATTATATTTCAGGTTTTTAGGGCTCCTGTGCTTTATTAGCTTCACTCTGCACTCAAGGGCCTCATTTTGTTAACAGCCCTGCAGCAAAAACACTCGCTGACCCATGCGGAAGGAGCCCGGTTTCTCTGTTTGGACCTGACTGAATGTGATGTGATATTTTCACACACACACAAGCACACAAACACTTTTACTGTCCGTCACGGGAGATGTTGACAGATCTGTCTCTTAGAGCTCCATGTCTTGTGTTTTGTTTTTTCTGCAAACTTTCAGATTTCTGTAATGTCTGTAAGTGTTATTTGACGATTCTGATTGTTTTACTTTGACACTGAGGTAACTGGACTGGCTTAATGAGGTTTTAAAGAATAAAACCATAAGTCGTTAACTTATGCAATTATATTATCTGTGCTGTTTTTGTTTTTGAAAAAAAGCATGCTAGTTTATTATTTTAGATGGGTCAGAGTAATATAATGTAGGTGTGATGAATATATTGCTTGATGCAAGATTGATACGATAATAGATATTTTGTATTAATAAATATTTCTAAATGTTTTATCATATTTGATATTGAGTTACTATTGTATTTTTGATCATAGATTGTGTTTATGGATTCATTTATTATTATTATTATTATTATTATTATTATTATTTATCTTTTGTTAGTTTTTTTGTGCTATTTTTATTAGCTTCTTTTTTATTTTGAATATGCCTGTATTTTTTTTTATTTATAATTATATTACATTTTTTCCTTAGATAGGTGAATTGACTAATTAACTGGATGGATGGATGGATGGACAGATGGATGGATAGACAGATGGATAGACGGACCGATAGATGGATGGATGTGTGGGTGGGTGGGTATATGGATGGATGGATGGATAGATGGATGGATAGGCAGGCAGGCATGCAGACAGACAGATAAACGGATAGATAGATAGATAGATAGATAGATAGATAGATAGATAGATAGATAGATAGATAGATAGATAGATAGATAGATAGATAGATAGATAGATAGATAGATAGATAGATAGATAGACTGAAAGACGGATAGATGGATAAATAGACGGAAATATAGATAGATTAAAAGAGATGGATAGATAGATAG
Source organism: Danio rerio (assembly GCF_052040795.2). NCBI lineage: Eukaryota > Metazoa > Chordata > Actinopteri > Cypriniformes > Danionidae > Danio > Danio rerio. The sequence goes on along the minus strand of NC_141038.1, from coordinate 4,770,900 downwards.
ATAGATAGATAGATAGATAGATAGATAGATAGATAGATAGATAGATAGATAGATAGATAGATAGATAGATAGATAGATAGATAGATAGATAGATAGATAGACTGAAAGACGGATAGATAGACTGAAAGACGGATAGATGGATAGATAGACGGAAATATAGATAGATTAAAAGAGATAGATAGATAGATAGATAGATAGATAGATAGATAGATAGATAGATAGATAGATAGATAGATAGATAGATAAGATGATAGATAGATAGATAGATAGATAGATAGATAGATAGATAGATAGATAGATAGATAGATAGATAGATAGATAGATAGATAGATAGATAGATAGATAGATAGACGGATGGATAGATAGATAGACGGATGGATCAATAGACTGATAGACAATAGACAGATAAACATAGAAAGAAAGACGGATAGATGGATAAATAGACGGAAATATAGATAGATTAAAAGAGATAGATAGATAGATAGATAGATAGATAGATAGATAGATAGATAGATAGATAGATAGATAGATAGATAGATAGATAGATAGATAGATAGATAGATACAGTAGATGATAGATAGATAGATAGATAGATAGATAGATAGATAGATAGATAGATAGATAGATAGATAGATAGATAGATAGATAGATAGATAGATAGATAGATAGATAGATAGATAGATAGAAAGACGGATAGATGGATAAATAGACAGAAATATAGATAGATTAAAAGAGATAGATAGATAGATAGATAGATAGATAGATAGATAGATAGATAGATATATAGATAGATAGATAGATAGATAGATAGATAGATAGACTGAAAGACGGATAGATGGATAGATAGACGGAAATATAGATAGATTAAAAGAGATAGATAGATAGATAGATAGATAGATAGATAGATAGATAGATAGATAGATAGATAGATAGATAGATAGATAGATAGATAGATAGATAGATAGATAGATAGATAGACGGATGGATAGATAGATAGACGGATGGATCAATAGACTGATAGACAATAGACAGATAAACATAGAAAGAAAGACGGATAGATGGATAAATAGACGGAAATATAGATAGATTAAAAGAGATAGATAAATAGATAGATAGATAGATAGATAGATAGATAGATAGATAGATAGATAGATAGATAGATAGATAGATAGATAGATAGATAGATAGATAGATAGATAGATACAGTAGATGATAGATAGATAGATAGATAGATAGATAGATAGATAGATAGATAGATAGATAGATAGATAGATAGATAGATAGATAGATAGATAGATAGATAGATAGATGGATGGATGGATGGATGGATGGATGGATGGATGGATGGATGGATGGATGGATGGATGGATGGATGGATGGATGGATGGATATATAGATAGATAGATCCGTATAGGGATCCAAATAACACTAACACACTCTTTAAATAACAAATAAAAATTCTGCACTATTGACATTACAGCAGCGTTTGGTTGGTTAATGGCGCAGTTTATTTCACTTGCCTCTGAATAACAACTCCTGAACGATCCACATCAACACACCTAAGTTTCAGACTAGCATGTCCATGAGCGCACGGATGGGCACAAATGTATTTGCTAACGTGGTGAAAAACGTAAAAACAAAACCTCCAGGTTGAAACTTGCAAAAAACAGTTCCGTCATACTTGCCGCCGCCGTATATTTAAGCAAATGCATGACTGTATTATATAGAAAGTAGAATAAATACAAATATAAATATATTTCTTTTGTATATTCTTTTATGTACAGTATGTGTGTGTTTATTTATACATATATGCTTAATGTAAACATTATACACATATACAAGCGCAAGCTTAGATGCTAATAATTGTGACTAATCGTTAGACAGCTGTAGTATTTTTGCCTGTTGCTGAGTGTTGATGGATCAACAGTCATGTAGTCATGTATTGTGCTTTCTTGCCGTTGGTCTGTGTTTAATAAATCCAGTTCAGGTTAATGTTCACTGATCAGGTATAGTGCGGGTCAGCAGGAGGGGGGCTTTGTTCATTAGTTTCAAGCTCTCGTGGTTTGTTTGGGCCGAGTGGGGTCTTCAAAACAGCACTGGTGGAATTTAATGAACTCAGCAATCCCTCATCCGTCAGGATCCGTTGGACATCCTAAGATGACAGAATGCTAAATAATCGAATGAAAGAAACATGATAGCAGCCGAAAAGCTTCATTACTCAAGCGTTTATCATTCCTTAAAGCATTATCTCTCTTCTAATTCTATCTCTCTCACTCAATCAGTGTCATCTTTTAATCAGTAAAGCGCAGGTAAACCCGCTCCTCCTCTCATGCATGAAACAAAGCTATTCAGTAACCCAGCCTGGGATGGATTCTGGGAAGGGGAACGGTCTGTTTTGGCTGGATATCAGCGATACAGTAAATGATGTCATTAATCACGGCACTGCAATAAAAATACTTCCATTATTACGTTCTTAATTCTGTTCGTAAACAGGATGTTGGAAGCCTTTCTCCGGCTCTCTTCCAAATACCTAGTGAGCTGCCTTGCTTTCTACTTCGCTTCCTTCTTAGGGAGCATCCTGTGTGACATAAATAAGCGATGCAGACGTCTTTTCAGATTTAGTTTGGAGCTTGTATGTACAATGCGAATAAAACAAAGCCATTTTCCACTATTATTAAAGCTTCAGGAAGGTTAAAGGTATTATATTATGGGGCGGCACGGTGGCTCAGCGGTTAGCACTTTAGCGCTTACAGCAAAAAGGTCGCTGGTTTGAGTCTCAGCTGGGCCAGTTGGCATTTCTGTGTAGAGTTTGCATGTTCTCACCTTTTTGGCGTGGGTTTCCTCCGGGTGCTCCCGTTATCCCCACAGTCCAAACACATGCAGTATATGTGAATAGAATAAGCTAAATTGGCCATAATGTATGTGTGTGAATGAGAGTGTATGGGTGTTTCCCAGTACTGGGCTGCAGCTGGAAGACATCCGCTGTGTAAAACATTTGCTGGATAAGTTGGTGGTTCATTCCCCTGTGGTAACCCCTGATAAATAAAGGGACTAAGTCGAAGGAAAATGCAATGAACCAGTTGAAAACGTTGATTTAAGTTGAATAATTTAATTCATTATTTTAATAACACATGAAATATTAATAATAATTAGAATTTTTTATTTTTTATTTAAAAGTAATAATTTGTATTATATATTGCAATAGTTATTCATATAGCATTTTGAAATACTATTAAAACATAAATAAATATCATTTTATAATAATAACAAAAAGTATTATTGTTGTTAGTTACTTTTTATATTGTATTGTTATGAAAAAAGTACATAATAATTTTCTTGATTGATATAATTTAAAGAGAATATCATTTTTATAACAATAACAACAATAGCATTACAAACAAATCAATATTATTGATTATATATAATACAATCATTATTTTACTGAATAATACTTTATTGTGTTACTTTTGTTAGTTGCTTTTTATTGTTATAATTGTACAATTAAAAAAAACATTTATGTAATTTTTTTTCTTGATTGTTTCTATTTATTTTATTTAAAAATAAAAGATAATAAATGTAAAATAAATATAAAATAAAAAATGTATAACAACAAACACTGTAAAACTGAAAGTCATTATTATTGATTATAAATAATATAATTGTTATTTTACTGAATAATATTATTGCGATAACGTAATTGACTTGATTTTTAGTTTCCAAAAATAAAATTTTTAATAATCATAATAATAACAACAATTAAATTTAACAGAAAGTGAATTTAAATAAAGTGAACCAGTTGAAAACATTGATTTAAGTTGAATAATTTGATTCATTTTTTAAATAACACATGAAATATTGTAATAATTTTATTATATATTGCAAGTTAGTTATTTATATAGCTTTTTTAAAAATACTATTAAAACATAAATAAATATAATTTTATAATAATAACCAATAGTATTATTGTTGTTAGTTACTTTTTATTGTTATAATTGTAGATAACATATTATTGCGATAACATAATTCATTTAATTTTTTGTTTCAAATAATTCATAATAATAATAATAATAATAATAATTGAATTTGCCAGAAAGTGAATTTAAATAAATAAAGTGCTCTCTATTTGTGCCTCTCTGTACAAAAAGTGCCATTGCTATAAATCTGATATTAGCTATTTATGCTATTAGCTATTCCTAATAACAGTTTGTATAATTAATAATAGATGTAACTAATATAGAATTAAAAAAAAATACATTTGTATTGTATAATCACAGTAGCATTATAACTCTTTAGTTTTTTCTTTATTGTTTTTAATTTAAATTATTTAATTAACATTTAATACTATTTTAATAACAACAGCACAAAAATAATAATTTAATTCTGGTATTATTGTTGTTTTTAAATAATGTATCAATTATTTTACTGCACTGTAGCAGATTAATTGACTTATATATATATATATATATATATATATATATATATATATATATATATATATATATATATACATACATACATATACATATATATATATATATATATATATATATATATATATATATATATATATATATATATATATATATACATATACATATATATATATATATATATATATATATATATATATATATATATATATATATATTCATATATATATTTATTTATGTGTGTATGTATGTATGTATGTATGTATATATGTGTTATATGTATGTATACATATATATATATATATATATATATATATATATATATTGTTTTTGTTGTTTTCAGTTGTATATTTATCAATTAAATGTTTTTGCCACGAAAATAGCCTTTGTTGAAGTAAAAAAAAAATTAAATATGATGTGATGTATTTATTAATCATAATAATAATTCACAAAGCCGTGAAGTGCTCTCTCTTTGTGTGTTTTTGCAAGGAAAAAAGCCATTGCTGTGAATCAGATGTGCTATTAGCCATTCCTTATAACAGTTGTGAGGAAATGGTCATCCAAATGGTTTTTAAGCTTTTCTGTTTTGCCATTTCTCAGCGTTGACCTTCTCTCGCCACTTCAGATCTGCTGTTTGGACACTCTCAGCATGAAGGACTGCACTTTTGCTCCTTCTCCAGCCAATATTGTGTTTTTTTAGGGGCTTCTGTGTGTTTGACTTTCTCCTCCTAGGTGCTAGAGCCACTTTTGATGCTTCTTTTTTCTATTAAGCTCTGTCTTGATCTCAGGCTTATCTGTTCCTCCTGCTGTTTTTGAAGTGTCGGTTAAGTTTCTCTTTGAACGGGTTCGAGATATTAAAGGAGATAGAGATGGAACGCTGGATTCATCTGAAGTGAGCGGGGGGTGTGTGTTTGTGTTTCCCCCCTCCTTATTCTCAGGTGTGGTACATTCCAGCTACCTTCACTAATGCTCTGTTACTCATTGCCAGAGCTGTTTTCAGTCATAAAGGCGAATGGACATTAAAATTGTTCTCAAAGACAAGGACTGTATGTGATATTTAGAGTATAATATAATTTTTAAAGGGGTAGTTCACCCAAATTTTAAATTTGACAATGAAAATGCCAAGATATGCATAAATTTTGAAAATGTGCTTAAAGTACACATGAAATAAAAACTAGCTATTTAGTTTTTGTTAGCTCACATTGCTAGTTGTTAGCCCTTTTAACTGCTATATATATATATATATATATATATATATATATATATATATATATATATGTGTGTGTGTGTGTAAGCCCGCCGGCTCTACACCACCAAACCCGCTCCGAGCTGGTGTCGAACCGGCAACCTTCCGCATGGGAGTCGGTTGCTCTAATAAGGAGGCTAAAGACCATGGCCTCTAGCGTCCGTCGCCAGAGCACCTTTAGAGGTTAGAGGAGTGAGGTTTACCTGCACAACACCAACTAGCTGGCCTCCGTTACACTCACCCCCCTAAACCTCACTCCCATCCGGGTCACGGCACCAATGTAACCCCGCCGGTCCTACGCCACCCAACCCGCTCCGAGCTGGTTTCGAACCGGCAACCTTCCGCATGGGAGTCGGTTGCTCTAACAAGGATACCAAATTTATTTTTGATGTCCTGGTCACACTATTTGGAGGGCCGGAACAAACTGCCTCGGGGGCCTTGTGAGGCCGGCCGGCCACCAATTGAATAGCCCTGGTCTAAAGCGTTTCAATGATAGCTCCTCTACAAGTAGGCAGGGCTTCATTCAATGTTGAATGTTACACTTTACACCAAACAAAACTATACAAGAGACATGTCTTGTGTATTCGATAGTCTTTGATTTTCAAGAGTTCACACTTAGCTGTTGATGGATTATAAGCAAGTGTACCGGGAGAGAGCTCTGGGCTCCTTCCCGTTTGCAGGGCGAGAGGGGAGCCTTGAGCTCAGGTAGATCTCGACAACTCCCCCCTTGATAAGAGCTAATGACTAAAATGAATGCCATGAAGAGATATGCTGCAGGATGAGAGATTGACTGCACTGCTTAATTTAGATTGATCAATTCACTTGTTGTGCATGTTTTTGGAATGTGGGAGGAAACCGAAGGACCTGAGGAAAACCCACGCGAGCACGGGAAGAACATGCAAACTATGCACAGAAACGACCGCCAGCCTGTTAAAAGACTAGAACCGGTGACGTTCTTGCTGTGAGGAAACAGTGCTAACCACTGGGCCACCGTGCCGTTCTATGGAGAGAAGAGGTAGGGGTGGAAGGCTGGATTCTTCAAATCGAAGATGACTTGTAGTGAAAAACCCTGGCTCTTTATAGTGGGTTAGGAATGGCCTGATTGGTGGATCATACATGCTAATGCAGAACCAGCCGTGTTCAATCATAATCAGGTGGTCCTCTCGAAATTAGTTTATGAATAAACTTCACTTAAGAGCAATCTTGCATGTTTTTTCATCTGTTTTGCCAATGAAAATGGTTCCAGGCAAAGCCAGAGAACAACATTTGTTTAGCGCGACTAAAACTATTCAGTCCTGAATGAATCAACTTTTAAACGAATCATTTCAAACGCGCACCCTAAACCCAATAATACACAGTGCATCAGATTACACATTTATATAGTTAAACAGGCTTTAAAATGTGATAATTGTGCAGAGCTATTCTCAGCCATTTCTTGTATTAAAGTCACCATAAAGCCAAATAGTGAGTAACTCTGTTTCAAACACCTGCCAGCACTGATTTTCACCCATATTTGGCATTTGACGTTAATTTCAGACCTTTGTTTAAATGCAGAGCAAGTCACTTTGGAAAAAATGCATCTGCCAAATTCATAAGTGTAAACGATTTTGCCAATCATCATGCCTAACGACACCTCTCAACCATGGTGAAATCGCTGTAAAACAGCTTATTGCTTTATTTTTGTAGTTCTGGCTCACATCAGCTCGAATGTCAGCTCATAAAATAAGCTAGAAACGCTTTTTATGCTGTTTGAAATGTCTCGGCGTTATGGCACACTAGTTTTTATTGTGCGTCTGCTTCCAGATGTGCACGTTTATGATGTACTGTTAACACCGGGGGTAATTATTTCAGACAGTGTGATCGCTGGTTGTGTGTAATGAGTCTAGGTTGGGATTATGGGAGTTGTGGTTTGCCTCGGAATAATTCTGAGACTTTTTGCATTGCTAGAAACGCTGGCACTGATGTCACTTTGGATGAAAGCAATTGGCTGAAAGTCTATTTGATTGCAATCTTTGGCACTGCGTTTCAGGAAAGTCTAGAAGAAAAGATCTGTTGTAGAGTGCAAATGAACACGGGCCAAGCGCTGAATGTGAGTAAACTAATTGGCTGGTACCTTACGAGAAACTATACGACATAATGCAGGGTTTGTGTGTGAATCAGAGCATTCTCTTTGAAGAAACGTCTGCTTTTTTTAATGGAAAATCAGACGTATCAGAGACGTATCTTCATTTTTGGCATTTTTGAAGTAAATCTTATAAGCAAGAGTGCTGAATATCAACACATGAGCACAGCTAAAGGAGTTTATGTTTAGTGAGAGATTTTAAGTACAATTTTGTGGGGTTTTGTTTGTATTTTTGTAATTTTTGAGCTAATATCTCATAAGGAAAAGTGTCAACATACAATATTGAATGTTTTTTTTTTTTACTTTTTTGTCAATTGAACTACCGGTTCCGTGACGTCATCGACTTTTGCTTTCAGATTTAAAGGGCTAGCGTTGCACCAGACCCCCGTAAGTGGATTCGTTTGAAAGTGTAGAATCTATATTTTATGCACATTTGCATCACTTTGGTTTTTATACTACTGTACAAAAGTTATTTACACTTAAATACACAATATTTTGGGTACCAGAGCTATGTATTTTACATTGGTCCATTTTCATATTTTTCATATGACACATGTACAAGTTAAGCTCAAATGAAAGCTCTTGCTGGTGCTCATACAGTTCTAGCATACTTTCTACTGAATTATATTCAAATACCAAACAGTTGCTGAATGAATCGTGGTGTTTCCATGACGCAGAAGTGAAAACAATACATTTATGATCAATAAGCAGCCCCAGATAGCACAGACAGCTGTCATCTCTTACCTTATGCTGTGTGCTTCAGGGCCATTCTCCTCTGTTTTTTAGGTAATGCGATCCTTTTTTTTTTTAGGTAAAAAGTAATCCTTTTATATGTCTGATGTGGTCCAAACACAGCGAATTATGTTTGATCAAACAAAAGAATAGTGAAATATGTAAACAAGGATCGATCTGTGGCTTGTAAAGCACCTCTCATCAGTTGGAATGCAATAACTTTTGCATAGATTATGGTGGAGACAATCATCTTTTTTCCTATGATTACAAACATGTGCAGGAACCACCAAAATTAATTACAGCACGCTAGACCACACAGAACCTAAACGGTACACTTTCAAATTTGAGTTTATAAAAAAAAAATACAAAAAGCGCCTCGTTTTTTAGGTGTTTATAATAACACAGACAACATATACAGTTATTTTTAACACATTTAATAGTGTTTTATGAAACTTCAAAGGGTTTTCTTTAAAATGAGACCTAATTTTTGCATTTACACCTCTGCATGTGGATTTGGGAAGCTTTTAAATTTGGGTAGGCAAAATTCAGGCGGAAATACCCAAATAGCAGCAGAGTTTAACTGGTTAAATTCCAGATAAGAACATGGTTCCAAGTAAAGCCGGAGAAGAACATTTGTCAAGCTTAACTAAAACGATTCAGTCCTGAATGAATTAGCTTTTAAACGAATCATTTGAGATTAGAGCAGAGCATTATCTTTAAAGAAACGTCTGCTGAGGTTAGGGCTGCACGATTCTGGCTAAAATGTGAATCACAACTTTTTTTTTTTGCTTTAAAAATCAAGATCAAGATTATTTCCAGGATTCTTTAGATGTAAAGTAAAGGTTAATATGAGTCGGCTATTATTATTGTTAATTCTCAAACATATCATCACCTTGAAATTATAAGGTTCTCTCTGGGTTCTGAATGATTTTGAGATTTTGATCTTCAAAGTTTTGCAATCAGGCCCGCATTGGCTAATCGGGAGCACCGGGAGAATTCCTGGTGGGCCGGTCCGTTTTTTGACAGTGAGGGCCGGTGTCCCTAGCTGCTTGCACTCTCAGCAGTCGCACTTTTTAAAGTCTATTTATTTATTTGACCATAGCTTCACTCTTTTTATTCATTATTTTGCCGCAGAGCCGCTCTTCTTATTTATTATCTCGCAGCCCCGTGAGCAAAATGCAGCCTGCAGGGTAACTAACGTTAATGATGATGTAACGTTAACTATCATCATTCGACCCCAAACAGTGAATTCGAATAATTAATATTAATGAATAATACACCTGCTCAATGAAAATCGGATAATTCACTACATTAATAAATCTTTAATAACTTGATCAGAAATCTAAAAAGAGGAGAAAAAGATTAAGCCATCAATAGAAAGTAATACCACGTCTTGCAGGTCACAGTCCGATTTTTTTAAGCTCGCTGCATTAAGCGCTATAGTGGACCAGTGGTAAACGCGTTGTGTTACTACGCCGTCCGATCCTTGTTCGAATCTCACCTGGAAAATTAATATTATTATTATTATTTTTTTATTGTTAAGACATATAATACTGTTAGGGCTTTTGAACTTTCTAAAGCAGCTGTTTTCTTGAAAAAGACGTGATAGTGTCACTAGAAACTGAATTGGAAATGACCTTATTTTAATATAGACAGTTGTGAACTGAGGTGGGCCGGTCTGGCTTGTAACTCCAGGGCTGAAAATGAGTCCCACTCCGGCCCTGTTTGCAATCAATATAGTAAACAGTATGCGTGCAACATTTGTTTTTGTTTTTTTATTCTTAAAATGTAAACAATAAGTCGTCATTTAATAAGAATATGTCAGTAACTCAATTTTAACAAAAATGCCCGATAGAACCTTAAAATTCTAAAGTGACGATGTGGTAAAACAACACTAATAATATTAGGCCTATGTGTAGCTCTACTGTTGCTTAAAATGCTCAATTTTGGAGAGGGTGCTCGCTGCAGAGCCATTTGAGGAGAGCTGAGCTCCAGCGAGGGGGAGCATGAGCTGTCGCTCCTCCTCCTGTAAGCTGTTTTAATGCGTACACCAACCCCACCCCTAACCCTACCCCCAGTGACATCACTCGTAGAAGAAGTGCAAAAAAGGTGGAGCTCAAGCTTAAGCTCCCCCTCGCTGGAGCTCAGCTCTCCTCAAATGGCTCTGCAGCGAGCACCACTTGAAATTTTGTACTTCATTATGGTGGACTTGAACAGACTTTCAACATGTCCTGTTTGCTAATTCACCGTAAAACGATGACATCAGAATACAACTTTTCATAATTCTGAAGTTGATTTATTATGTTTAAGACATGTGCTTGTCATCTGTTATCGACAACAATATTAGACCATTTGTTTCCCCTGGTAAAATCAGACATTTGTCATTATCAGATTTCCTCTTGTGTGTGCAACTTGTATTTCTGACATGGTGGGGACCACGTGTCTCCAGAGGTATACCAACAACAGTACAACTTGACCTTGTAGATACATTTTTTTGGTGTCAGAGAGGAAAGGGGATCCTAAATCACACAGAATTAAGTATTTTGAGAATGTAAAAATGCAGATTGTTTCTTGTGAGGGTTGGGTTTATGGATAGGGCAGGGGTCAGCAAACCGCGGCTCTAGAGCCGCATGCGGCTCTTTAGCGCTGCCCTTGTGGCTCCCTGAAGTTTTTTCAAAAATGTTCAAAAAGATGGGGAGGGTTAGTATATATTTTTGTTTTAATATGATTTCTATAGGAGGACAAACATTTTTAACGTTTTCAAATGCTGTAAAAGTGTGTAGAATTAATATTTAATTTCAACATTTCTGTCAACGAAGATTTGCGTCATAGCCTGCGACAGCAGGGCGGGATGCCGGGCAGGTGGCTGTTGTAAACAAACCGGGAGATAATAAAGCATGGAAAACCGTTCACAGATGGTGACTACATGAAGGAGTCATTCATCAACATATTAGAACACCTACAGTAATTGCAGACTTTAAAAACAAAACCAAGATACTACAAAAAATTAAAGATATACCCCTCTCCGCTAAGACAGTGAAGGAAAGGGCTATTAAAATGGCAGGTAACATCACCGATCAGCAAACCAAGGACATTAATTCAGTGCCAGCATACTCAATTGCCTGTGATGTGACCGATATTCAATGCGCTTTTATGCAGGTATGTGAACTCTGATGGGCCGCAAGAAGAAATGATCAAATTAATATCACTGAAAGACCAGAGGCTGTGCTGAAGTGTTTAAATGACAACGACATAAACACCAACCACATGATTTCAGTGGCTATTTAATCATGAAGGCTCATTATGTATTTGTAGCCAACTTAGTCATTTTTATAGTAGGCTAATATAGCTACTGTAGATACATACAGCATGTGTTTCCTTCATTATAAGGCTTATATAAGGCTTTACATTTTTTGCGGCTCCAAACATATTTGTTTTTTGTTTTTTTTGGTCCAATATGGCTCTTTCAACATTTTGGGTTGCCGACCCCTGGGATAGGGGGTTTAAAAATACAGTCTGTACAGTATAAAAATCATTACTTCTATGGGAAGTCCCTATAAAGATAGCTGAACAAGTGTGTGTGTGTGTGTGTGTGTGTGTGTGTGTGTGTGTGTGTGTGTGTGTGTGTGTGTGTGTGTGTGTGTGTGTGTGTGTGTGCGCGTGCGCGTGCGCGTGCGTGTGTGTGTGTGTGTGTGTGTGTGTGTGTGTGTGTGTGTAGGTCAGTGGGTGTGGTTGCACATGTGGTATGCTTGGATACTGCACAGTAATCTCAACAGGTATTTGAGTAAATTCTAAGCAGCTGGAGGTTTGTGATGGAAAAACCTGTGCAGGCACTCACATATCTGCGTGCACAGGTCCAATAAGTGCTGACTCGAGCACTTTCAGTTTTTTTCTTGTGCATGTCTTTTTGCTGCACCAACGTGTACAAATGTGTAGCCGGCAGCAGTATGATGACATTGTGTTAATTGTTTCCATTGTACTGCAGAGGTCTTGTACATGGATATTAAAAGCAGGAAAAAATGAACTTCCTGACACTGATTTGTTCATATTTGGCTTTTTGTTGAGGCTTACTAAACTACTCTCAAAAAATGACATTTGCTGATTGTTCAAGCGACATGGTGGCTCAGTGGCTAGCACTTTCGCTTCGCAGCAAGAAGGTCACTGGTTCAAGTCCCTGCTAGGTTAGGTGGCAGTTCTGTGTGGAGTTTGCATGTTCTCCGTGTGTTGGTTTCCTCAGGGTGCTCTGGTTTTCCCCAGTCCAAACACATGCGCTATTGGTGAACTGGATGAACTAAATTGGCCTAAATAAGTGACCATCTGACCTAGCCAGGGCTCAAACCAGTGACCTTCTTGCTGTGAGGTGACAGTGCTAATCACTGAGCCACCGTTTCGCCCACACTTTGATTATTATTTTGTAATTATTGTTCAAATGTTCTTAACAATAATAAATGAATGCTTCTTTTAAGAATTGTTTACTGAAAAGTGTTTTGAGGAACATTAAATGGTTCCACTATGACATCATTGCAAAAACTCTTATTTTAGAACCGTCATGTGTTGAAAAGAATAGTGTGAGCGCTCTGGATTTCTGCCCTTGTCTTCCACATTGAGTTAATGATGACAGAACCTTCATTTTTAGGTGAATAATTCCTTTAAACCCTCTGGCTGTCTAATTTTAGACATTTCATCCTGAATATTCTAGTTAGTTTAAATTGAGCCTGGTGAGGTTCTTATTTATTTTTTTATAGACTCTAGACCAGTCTATTGGCATTTTTCTCTATGTTGTAGAGCAGAAGCCAATTTAGGATTGTCATTTCAGGTGGGAACAGCTCCTTTATAAGGTAAACAAAATGTTATATATATGTATGTATGTATGTATGTACACTGAAAAAAAACATTCACAGACGATTCCTTGGATCTACTCAATTTTTTTATGTCAAGTGTTTGTAAACAATTTATATGGGCTGAATTTAAACAAACAAATTAAGTTGAACATTACTAAATGAAATTTGTTTGTTTAAATTCATCACAAATAAATAGTTTCCAACAGTTCTGCAGACAAAATTTTTTCAGTGTATGTATGTATATATATATATATATGTGTGTGTGTGTGTGTGTGTGTGTGTGTGTGTGTGTGTGTGTGTGTGTGTGTATGTATGTATGTATGTATGTGTATATATATATATATGTATATAGATATATATATGTATGTATATATATATATATATATATATATATATATATATATATATATATATATATATATATATATACATACATACATACATACATACATACATACATACATACATACATACATACATACATACATACATACATACATACATACATATATATATATATATATATATATATATATATATATATATATATATATATATATATATATATATATATATATATTAGGGCTGTCAATGGTTTTAGCAAATTAGCGCAATTAATCACACTTTTTTGTAATTTATTACGATTAATCATGAAACATGATTAATCATGATTAATCACGAAAAGCTGTATTAACTACAGAAGTAAAAACACAGGCATGTAAGTGCCATTTAAATTTCAAAACGAACCATGCCTATAACAAACAAAAATGCTTTCCATGTTGGATTTTAAGTGGACTGCAAACACACACGCACGCACGCATGGACACATGCACGCACACGCACACATACAGAGACAACGCGCACAGTATCGGTAAATCCCTTCAGATTCATCAACAAGCATAATCGCGTTCATCAAATTTGCTTAAACCAAGCGTTCTAAAGTATGACTATTTTACAAGCAAGGATTCTGACAGAGCAACGTTAGCAGACGCTTTACAAAAGGGGGGAGACAGGTTAAACTTAATGAAACATTTGAGGGCTCATAGATGCAGCTTAAGGGCAGAGAAATGTCTTTAACAGCTTGCGAAATCATCTGGCACTTTCATTCACATGGACACTAATGCTTAGCTTTGTTGTTTAAGATAATACTGATCAAGAGTCGATCATGTAAACAGCGATTTTTGATTACCTTAAATGACCATGTGAGTCCCGAAATGCTGTTTACTTTAACTTCAGCAGCTCCGTGCATGTGAACAAAAGTGCCGATCTGATTGGGGGACAAGGTTTTGACACGGCGTGTCAAAACCAAAAAAAAACGAGCATGAGGCTTTTTTTTTTTTTTTTTTTAATTATTATTATTATTATTTTTTTAAATTTATTTAAATTTTTTTTTTTTTAAACAAGGCTTTTGCGCCTGGCATTTTGCGCGTTGGTGTGCACGATCACATTAACACCCTTTATTTAGTCACGACGCATTAAACGTCGACGGAAAACGTGAGCAAGAAACGTCTCGGTGTGCACGGGCCTTGAGAGACCATACTGTAAATGCACTGCATCTGCACTGTTTTACTGTATTCAAACAACCAAAATAAGGCCTATTAAAAACAATAGGTTAACAGTCATGTGGAGGAAAACAAAACAAAAAGAAAGAATTTGTGTCTGTGAGCACGAATCGATAGATTAAGTTTAGTGACTACATATATAACGAGCTGCCGTGAGTTGAAACAAATGGCCAAAATCCACTGCAAACACAAACTGAGCTCATATAAAACACCCACCTTTAAATGCAGTGGATTGTGAATGTGTTTCATGTCGAGTCCAGCTCAATCAGCTCTTTATGTGATGGTGTGTGTGTGTGTGTGTGTGTGTGTGTGTGTGTGTGTGTGTGTGTGTGTGTGTGTGTGTGTGTGTGTGTGTGTGTGTGTGTGTGTGTGTGTGTGTGTGTGTGTGTGTGTGTGTGTGTGTGTGTGTGTGTGTGTGTGTGTGTGTGCTGTGTGTAGTTGTCAGAGTTTCTCTCCACATCATGGTGCACCTTGTTTATAAGCGTTTGCTTTGATCATTTTTCTCTCTCTCCTTTCTCATTCCAGTCCATCTTAAATGCATTCTTTAAAAGAAGTCTTTATAAGGTCTGGCCTTGTCCTCCGCTGCAGTAACAGACAGATTTATTGTTGTTCTAGTAAGAGTATATAGGAACGCAACAAACTCAACCAGGTTTATGACAAGTGACAAGTGAACTATTGGGTGATCTGTTACTTTAAAGAAACAGTCCTTTTTAAAAAAATAAAAAAGCTGATTTTACAGCTGCTCTAGAGTTTTACAAATGAGGTTTACCATTTTTTAAATCCATTCAGGCAATTTCTTGGTCTGGCACTTTTAGCATAGCTTAGCATAGATCATTGAATCAGATTAGACCGTTAGCATCTTATTCAAAAATGAGTTTTAATTGTTTTGACCAAAGAGTTTTAATAATTTTCCTATTTAAAGCTTGACTATTCTGTAGTTACACAATGTATTACGTAACAAAATGAGTAGTTGCTATTTCCGAAGTTGATTTGTCTAGGAACTATACTCTCATTCCAGCGTAATAATCAAGGAACTTTGCTGCCGCACCATGGCTAAAGCAGAAGCAATGATGATGCACAGCTTACAAAAAAATTCCTTAGTTAGGTCGTTTGACATGCAGTAACACGCAGTCAAATATTTCGCCAAACAGAACCGCCACTTTTGACGCTCATAAACAATCATGAAGTCCTCGTGCTGCAGGAATTAGGAGGTTTGCTGAAGGTGCAGCTGTCGTGCAGTGAGGGGTTTGCGTCTTTAAAAAACTACAACAGTTTGCGTTCATTGAACAGTAAGAATGATTAATAAATCCATATGAAACAGTTCCTTAAAGTCAAGTCTCGTTTTCAGTTTCGGGCTCGGGTGCGTTTTGCACTCACACACAAGCGTACTGCACCAAAGCCCAAGTGAATTGCGCTCTGCCCCACCTCTTCCAACCGGGCCAGGGCCGGCCAAGTGAACCATGCCTGAGCCCGATTCAGTGCACTCACACTTCAAACGATCCGGGAAACGGGCCTGGGCACGGTTCGGATAGCATAGTGCGAGTACGCCCTCAGTGCATTGGCTGCTATCAGTGTTGGGTAAGTTAATTTTAAAAAGTAAACGATTAAAAATGACTGATTACAGATCGAAAATTGTAATCTTATTACACTACTAATTACTTTACTTTGAAGTTGCTTTTAAACATATACCTATAAAAATACAAAATAAGCTGCAGCTGTTTCAGAAATTTAATATTCACTGAAAAACTTTACAATAGGTTGAGTTCGCCCAAAACTCTTTTGAAAACGTTTTCCAATCCTGTTGGTCTCTTTTTTTTTTAACACTAAAAAAGAACATAAAGAAAACTGGATACCTGTAACCACTGACATCCATAGTATAAAAAAGCACTGCAGTGTTCTGTGTATGTTTGAGTTAATTTGTGTACCGACATGTGTATATTCCTTATAAAGCAAGAAGCTGATCATTCAGTTTGTGTGCCTTTGGAAATGCAAGCGCGCGCAATATGTCCCTTTGACTTTTGATGTTTAACAGAGCAAGGAAATTTTCACTGTATGTCTGATAATATTTTTTCATCTGGAGAAAGTCTTATTTGTTGTATTTCAGCTAGAATAAAAGCAGTTTTACATTTTTTAAACACCATTTTAAAGACAAAATTATTCGCCCCTTAGAGCTATATTTTTTTTTCGATAGACTACAGAACAAACCATCATTATACAATAACTTGCCTAATTACCCTAACCTGCCTAGTTAACCTAGTTAACCTAGTAAAGCCTTTAAATGTCACTTTAAGCTGTGTAGAAGTGTCTTGAAAAGTATATAGTCAAATATTATTTGTCATCATGGCAAAAATAAAATAAATTAGTTTTTAAAAATGAGTTATTACAACTATTATGATTAGAAATGTGTTAAAGAAATCTGCTCTCCATTAAACTGAAATTTGGGGAAAAATAGAGAGGGGGGGGGGATAAGGGAGGGTGGCGAATAATTCAGGGGGCTAATAATTCTGACTTTAACTGTATATGATGTCAAAACAAACTTTTATTTTCTTTGCCATTTTTTTATATATATTCAATGCATATTATTTACTGGCCAAACCCACCAAACTTAAACTATTTCACAAGTAACACAACAAAATCTAAAATTATTGCTAACTTTCTAAGTCCTGGTTTTGGCTCAATTGTAGCTCTAATGTGCATTTGTGTTAATTGGAGGATTGTAATAAAACTTGCACTCTAACACTCCAGCATTGGGTGATTTGAGCCGTTTTAAAAGTTAAATCTAAAGAGTGATTTTTGGCAGGGTGTTTTCTCAGGCCTCGCAGTAACAGTGAGCATGAACTGAGGATTTAGTGTGTTTGTAATGCTTCTGTTAATCCTTTAAACTCTCACAAGAAGATTTCATTGAGTTTGCACTGGAAAAAAGCCTCGTTCCTGCTCTTTTCCCTTTCTCTTCTTGTTTTTGTCCTTTTTCACACCCATATATTGTTCCTCTCTCTTTCTCTCCTACTAAAAACCCTGATTATCTTTCCCCACTGAACTGCTTCATTCTGGTGGAGAGACTGAAATCAGCTAATACTGCCTTCATGATTATTATTTATTATTATTATTATTATTATTATTATTATTTGTTAATTATTATTATTATTATTTATTAGTATTTTATTATTATTATTATTATTATTATTATTATTATTTATATTATTATTTAACTATGAATTATTATTATTACTATTATTATTATTATTATTATTATTATTTATTAATATTTATTATTATTATTGTTGTTGTTGTTTAATTCCATCACCTATTTAATTGTTTAATTGTAGTTACTAAACTAGTAACTAATAGTTTTTAACAGTTAAAGTTATTGTATATAAACTTAGTTAACCTGCAGTTATATAGTATACCTGACAAAAGTCTTGTCGCCTATCCTGAACTGATTCATTCTGATAGAGTGACTGAAGTCAGCTAATACTGCCTTCATAACAATAATAATAATAATAATAATATTAATAATAATAATAATAATAATAATAATAATAATAATTATTATTATTATTATTATTATTATTTATAACTCTTCTTCTTCTTCTCATTATTATTATTATTATTATTAAATATGTATTAGTATTGTTATTATTATTATTATATGTTTATTATTATTATTATTATTATTTGTTTTTATTAATACTATTTATTATTGTTGTTGTTGTTGTTGTTTAATTCCATTACATATTTATTTGTTTATTTGTAGTTACTAAGCTAGTAGCTAATAGTTTTTAACAGTTAAAGGTACTGTATATAAACTGTACTGTATATAAAGTCTTGTCGCCTATCCAAGTTTTAGGAATGACAAATAATAACTTGACTTCTAGTTGATCATTTGGTATCAGAAGAGGCTTTTATGAAAGGCAAAGATTAGGCTTATTTTACCAAAATAAAATATGATCATGTCTTTATTTTAATATTTATTTCATTATTTCAATTATTTCATTGGGAGAGTAAGGTCTGACTTTGCTTAGACAAAAGTCTTGTCACTGAACAGAAATAATGTCCAGTGTAGAATTTAAAGTCATGCTGCAGTGGAAACAGAATGAATATTGTGTGACTCCCATGAGCTTCCCATGATACATCTCTGCCATGACTCAAATCACTTATTAGTGTCATCTGGAATGGCAAAGAAAGCGTTCCTGCAGGACTCCCAGAGTTCATGAAGATCTTTGGATTCATCTTCAATGCCTCCTTCATCAATTTACCCCAGACATGCTCAATAATGTTCATATCTGATGACTGGGCTGGCCAATCCTGGAGCACCTTGACCTGATTTGCTTGCAGGAACTTTGATGTGGAGGCTGAAGTATGAGAAGGAGCGCTATCCTGCTGGAGAATTGTCCCTCTCCTGTGGTTTGTAATGTAATGGGCAGCACAAATGTCTTGATACCTCAGGCTGTTGATGTTGTCACCCACTCTGCAGATCTCTCGCATGCCCCCATACTGACCGTAACCCCAAACCATGATTTTTCCTTTAACAAACTTGACTGATTTCAGTGATAATCTTGGCTCAATGTGGGTTCTTGTAGGTGTTCTGCAGTATTTGTGATGATTGGGATGCAGTTCAACAGATGATTTATCAATAAAATCCACCTTCTGCCCCTTTTCTCAATGATCAACTAGAAGTCAAGTTCTTGTTTGTTGCTCTTACAACTGAGATCGACCACAAGACTTTTGTCAGGAAGCATATAGGTGATGTCTGTGTAAAAATACCAGATAACCTGCGCTTTGAAATGTACATGTGTGTATGTGCATCTGCGTGCATCCATGTGTGTGTTATAGAAAGAAAGAAGGACAGCGTGTGTGTGTGTTTTGAGAACAGTACGTTTGGTTTCTCGTGTCCTTAGTGATGAAGAAAAGAATGCAGAAGAAAAACGACAAGACCACATTCCCTCCATATTCCCCGATATTTATCCAGATCCCAAAAATAGCACTGTTTCTCTCTCATAAGGAGGTGGAGGAGGACAAGAGCCAGAAAGAGAGAGAGAGACACAGGAGGAATTTCCGGCTCACAGTTTAACTTAATAGAGCAGCGAGGTCTTTGCCCGACTATTATGCAGATGAATATCTCTCTGGCTTCGTCTTGAATCAGACATTTTGGAAATTAAAAGACGTCGGTTTGAATGTTTGCTGTAGTTTGTCTTGGTAGTCTGGCTGATTTTTAAGGGCTAGTTCACGCAGAAATGAAAATCCACTCTCTAATGAACACTAATAAACTCTTATGAGTTTCTTTCTTCTGTTGAACACGAAATATGATACTTTGAAGTAAGCTGAAAACCGGTAACCATTGACTTTTGCTGTAGAAATAACAATGGAAGTCAGTAGTAACAAGTTTTCAGCATTTTTCGAAATCTCCTCTTCTTTTGAACGTAAAAGAAGATACTTTGAAGTAAGCTGAAAACACGTAACCATTGATTTCTGTTGTAAGAAATACAATTGAAGTCGATAGTTACAGTTTTTAAGCATTTTTAGAACCATCTTCTTCTGTTGAACACAAAAGAAGATATTTTGAAGAAAGCTGAAAACCGGAAACCATTTACTTCCATTCTAGAAAAACAATGGTTACAGGTTTTCAGCATTTTTTGAAATGCGTTCTTCTGTTGAACAAAAAAAATTTTTTGAACAAAGCTGAAAACCGGTAACCATTTACTTGCTTTATGGGAAAAAACTGTTTAAGGTGATGGTCACAGGTTTTCAGCATTTTTCAAATTATCTTCTTTTGTTCAAAAAAAAAAAAAGAAAATTCTTTGCAGAAAGCTAATAACCTGTAAAAATGTACTTCCATTATAGGAAAAACAATGGAAGGTGATGGTTACAGGTTTTCAGCATTTTTCTAAATATCTTCTTCTGTTGGACACAAAAGAAGATATTTTAAAGAAAGCTGAAACCAGTAACAATTTACTTCCTTTATGGGAAAAACAATGTAGGGTGATGGTTACAGGCTTTTAGCATTGTTTTAAATATATTTTTCTGTAGAACAAAAATGATATTTTGAAGAAAGCTGAAAGTCGGTAACCATTTACTTCCATTATGGAAAAAGCAAAGGAAGGCGATGGTTACAGGTTTTTAGCATTTTTTCGAAAATCTTCTTCTGTTGAACACAAAAGAAGATGTTTTGAAAAAAGCTGTAAACTGGTAACCATTAACTTCAGTTGTAGGAAAAATAATAAAAGTCAATGGTTACAGGTTTTTAACATTTTTCAAAATATTTTCTTTTGAGAGTGTATGGTTTCCTCAAACATGTGAAGTTGGTGGCTAAGTTTAAAATATGCGTGAATATTTCACTCTGATATAAATGTTCTGTCATCGTTTACTAATCGTGACATTTCAATAGTGTATACGTGCATTGAACAAAATTGAGATTTGTTAAAGGGGAATTTCACAAAAAAAATTAATATACATACTATTTACTTATGCTTAAATGTTTGCAGCCCTTTACAAATTTTTGTTGTTGTTGTTGTTGTTGTTGTTGTTGAACATCAATGGTATTTTGGTATAAAATACTGAAAACCTGTAACCATTGACTTCCATTATAAAAATAATGAAAGTCAATGGTTACAGGTTTTCATCATTTTTAAAAAATATATGTTCTTGTGTTTAAAAGAAGAAAGAAACTCATGAGGATCTGTTACAAGTAATGGGTGAGTTGTTCCTGAATATATCATTTTAGCAACATTGCAATGTGCACATTAGCACTAGTTACATCGCAGAATATGCAATATATAATAATAATTGACCAGGAATTACAGTCCAAAACCGTAATCGAGTGAACTTTTTTTAATTTGCTTGTTTTTAAGGCCTGTACAATTTCAAGTACTCCCTCTTATTTATTTATTTATTTATTTATTTATTTATTTATTTATTTATTTATTTATTTATTCAATTATTCAATTATTCATTAATTTATTTCTGTGTTATTTTTATTTGTTTATTTATTGATAATTTCTACATTTATTTTTGTTAGCTTTAGTTGTTTATTTTTTGTTTGTTTTATTTATGTATTTATTTATTTTGTTTATCTATTTGTTTATTGATTATTTTATTTTATTTATTTATTATTAATTTCTATATTTATTTTTGTTAGTTTATTTATTTTATGTATTTATTTTGTTTATGTATTTCTTTGTTTGTTTATTATTTTTATTAAATTTATTTATTTATTGTTGTCTATATTTATTTTTATTAGTTTATTTATATTTTTATTTATTTATATTTATATTAGTTTATTATTTATTTGAATTTATTTCTTTATTCATTTGAATGATTTGTTTATTTATATTATTTTATTTATTTATTTATTGCAATTCGTATTTTATATTTTGTGTCGATGCACTACCCTACAAAATCATCTCAGTCAGTCTAAAACGATAAATTATTTTCAAATAGAGCTATTCAAGTCATCTGGTGAAATTATATTCATATTGTAATACAATATATACTTCAGCAAAACAAAACATTGGCCCGTCATTTTTTTTCTAATCTGGTAACCATAAGCCCTGCTGGTAACCAGTAGCTATTGACATCTATGGTAGAAAAAAAAATCCTAGAAATCAATGGCTACCTTTTTTTTTTTTTTTTTTTTGACATTCTTCAAAATATCTTATTTTGTGTTCAACAGAAGAAAGAAACTCAAACAGGTGTGGAAGGTAATACTAAATGACATATTTTTATTTTTATTTTTGGGTGAACTGTCTCTTTAAGGACTGAATCCGTTCATTTGTCCCTATTTGGTCGCGTCTGTCATTAAATTCAGCGTTCGTCACATGCTATAATAATCTGAGTTTTGATCCACGCTGTGGTTTCAGCTCGCTCCGGCCCAGATGGGTCCAGTTATAAGTGAATAAATCTGAAATTACATGAAGTGAAGCTTGACATAACAGAGCATGTTGTTTTTAATGGTTTTGAACACTTCACCCGTTTGTTTCAAACGTTTCCAGAGAGAGCGAGAGATTATGCTGAAAACATGCAGTCCATGTTGTTTGTGATGTTTTTCACTGATGTTTGCTTTTAAAATCTAATTTGCCATGCAATAATGCTTCCATTCAAAAGTTAGAGATTTATAAGATTATTATTTTTCAATGTTGTTGAAAGAAGTGTCTAACACACAGCAAGGTGCATTTCTTTGTTCCAGTGTGCAGTAAAAACAAACATGAATTATTATTACATTAATGATTAGTATCAGTTGTGTGGATATTGTTGAAGTCCTTTAAAGGGATAGTTCACCACAAAATGACAATGTACTTTCACTCTATTGGTTCTAAACTTTTATGATGTTGGGGAAAATGCAGCCATTGACATCCACTGTACACTTTAAAGGTGCTGTATGTGAGTTTTTGACTCTTCTAAAGCATGAAAATACCATAAATATTACAAACTTCAACATTAGGTGAGCAGGTTTTAACAACACGCTACATTACTAGATTTACAGTGATTAAAAAAATTGGTTGTTTGCACAAGACAAAACATGACAGAAATTTACATACAGTCATTCAGAAGCATAGAATAGTGCACTCGCTGCTCTCCAACAAAGTAGTAAGGTTTTTAAAGTGTTACCACATCAGATGTTTTTGTAAAAATGTCGCATATATTTATATTGGCTGTTATATTTTAATAGAAACTCACTTCATTTGACTCATTTCTGAAAACAAGACGATATGTTTTAGCTTGTCTAGAAAATGCTTCTTGATTTAAGAACTCATGCACTCAGCATTTTTTGCACTGTCCTGATTTAAAAAGTGCTACCAAATTAGATGTTGTTGTAAAAGTGTCACATATATTTCTATTGGCTGTTATATTTGCATAGAAACTCACTTGATTTGACTTGGGCCCAATCTCAATTCTATTTTTGTACCCCTTCCCCTTAGCCCTTACAATCGAGGGTGAAGGGGAAGGGCTTCAAAATTTACCCCTAAGAATTGCGACAGCACTACAGCACCTGCACACGTCATCATATGTCATCGCGATCTCCTGCTTCTGCTGTGAGATCAGACGATGGCGACTACTGTAGTGATTCCAGTTGTGCTATTTTTTGGTACTTATCTCCAGGAGATCACTGAAGGCATATATCATGTCATCATAACGATCTAATGTGGCAATAAGATCGTAACTTTACTGTGTATTTACACAGTGTCCATATTCATCTATGTAAACACACGAAAACAACATTAACATTATAGCAGACACTGTAAAAAGCTCATTGACAGCCACTAGACATTGCTGACCAGGGATTCGAGTGTCATCGAGTGTCAGAATGTTGTAGGACTGTTGTACAGGAGTTTAGCGAAATTGAGCCTTTTTTTTTTTTTTAAACGTGACAGTAGCATGACGGGAAAACATTAAATTAAACACATTAAATGTGTTTGTTTGTCTTAAAAATTTGTAATAATGACAAAATATTCTGGGAAATTTTCTTACCCCTTGGTTTCGAGTGTGGTCCTGAAAAATCTTTGTTCGAAGGGCTATTCACCCCTTCCCCTTAGCCCTATGCCTTCAAGCTAAAGAGAACTGAGACACCCCTACCCCTTGGCGTGAACGCACAAAACGAGGGGTAGGGGGAAGGGCTAAGGGGTAGAATTGATATTGGGCCTTATTATTTCTGAAAACAAAACAATATTTTTCCACAACAGTGGTTCCTAAAGTGGGGGTCGGGACCCCCTGGGGTGTCACTTGGTGATTTTCAAAAGTCAAAACAATGTTATTAAACTATTAGAATTACCATATTTTAACCATCACCCACAGAAGACAACAAAAGCCATCAACCTTTAAATTATTTTATTCATAGGATTAGTGTGTTTACCTTAGATTAACAACACAGCAATAGTATCAGACTGATTTTATAGCACCAGGTTAAACTTTCTACCACCTTTATGTCAAACCTATACATTAAGGCAAGGCAAGTTTATTTCTATAGCACATTTCATACACAGTGGCAATTCAAAGTACTTTGCATAAACAGGAATAAAAGAGACAAGTATAAGAAAAGAAAAACAAATAATAAGAATTATAAAAAATAAGAATAAAAAATTGATAAAACGGATAAAAATGTGTTAAAATAGGTTATAAGACAGGGGTGTCAAGCTCAATTCCTGGAGGGCCGAAGCCCTGCACAGTTTAGTTCCAACCCTGCTCCAACACACTTACCTGTAGGTTTCAAACAAGCCTGAAGGACTTAATTAGTTTGATCAGGTGTGTTTAATTAGGGTTGGAACTAAACTGTGCAGAGCTGCGGCCCCTTTGGAACTGAGTTTGACACCTGTGTTATAAGATAATGAAAAATAAAAGAAAAACATAATAGTGTGATCTGTTGGACGCAGCACAGTGCTCATTCAGTAAAGGCACAGCTAAACACATGTGTTTTCAGTCTTGATTTGAACATGCCTAATGTTGGAGCACATCTGATCATTTCTGGAAGCTGATTCCAGCAGCGAGGGGCGTAGTTGCTGAAAAGAGAATTATTATTTTTAATACAGAATGTGGCCTGTATTAAAAATAAATACAAGTCACAACTGAATATTGAGAATCATCTCTGATTAGCGATCTCCGAAATTAAATCAAGAATAGACTTGTGCTGACTACATTGTGTATACATTGTGTAAATAAATTGTTTTGTTTATTTATTTTAATTAATTAATTAATTAATTTTTTATTTAGTTTATATATATTTATTTATATTTATTTAGTTTATTTATTTATTTATTTTTTTGTTTAAAAATAGTTTTCTTTATTGTCTTTTTATTCACATAAACTTTTTCGGCTTGTTTGCTGTTTACTGATTTTGTTTTTGTTTTTCTTTTTTTTACTTAATTTTTTATTTTTAATATATTTGTATTTTATGTTATTTATTTTGTATTATTTTTAATACAGAATGTGGCCTGTATTAAAAATAAATACAGGTCACAACTGAATATTGAGAATCATCTCTGATTAGCGATCTCCAAAATTAAATCAAGAATAGACTTGTGCTGACTACATTGTGTCCACCAGTCTCATTAGTCAAGTCAGCTTTACTGTCAATTCAACCACATGTACAGGACATATGGAGAAGCGAAATTACATTACTCTCAGCTGTCGGCGATTCAAATCATGCTGTGTGAATTGAGTTTTGACTGAAAATAACATCAGCGATCGCCTACAGCCAATGAGAGAGCAGCTTTCACTTGTGTGTGCGTGTGTGTGTATACCTGCTGCAGGCCAGCGGGAGGCTGGGGGAGAAGTTAAAAGCGCTCTTTTTCGGTTTATTTGGACCCACGAAATGGAGGAAAAACTAGTGGAGGTTTGACAGGACTCAGGAGCAACCGTGTCTGTTTGACGTTTAATTCAGAAAGAAATTAGTTTATTATCAATGTTGAGGAGAAATGGCTGATTCCCTTTAAACCCAGGTGAGCAAACATGTACATGTTCCACCCCATTAAAGGCTTCTTTCTCATTATGTAGTTAATAACAAAAGATATACTACGTGTTTTTGGCTGTGAGACGTAGTTTGGACGAAGTTGTCGGCGATTCTTCCTATAGTAAAGTCATGCAATGTGAAAGTCCCTGTCACCGATCCATCTTGCAGTGTAAACAAAGCAGCGACGAAACGCTAGCCCAGATAGTCAAGCAGTGTGAAAACATCTGTGACACGACTACTTTGAAAATCATGCAGTCTGAACTCGGCATAAGGGCATATGGCAATGAGTGCAAACCAAACCAGAGTTGTGCAGATGTAGAACAGTTAGCTGAGTTTAATATTAAATTAAACAAATGACTATGTTTGTTAGACTGTTGCACTATTTTGTTTTGTCAATATGCTCATATTTATATAGACCTATTGTTGTGTGCAGAACGTTTGTATATTTAAAACCACCTCCGAGGAATTTGTGGGCCGCAAGTCACTGGCATTGTTATTTGAGGGGTCACAGACTGAAAAGTTCTGGTCTAGAAAATGCTTTATGATTTAAGAACGTAAAGATATTCTGACTGCATTTTTATTGCAGTGTCCTCATTTAAGTGTTACCAAATCAGATGTTTTTGTTAAAGTGTTAATTATATTTCTATTAACTGCTTTGAAAGTGTAAACGCGTCATTCATCCTTGACCCAAAAATATCCAGTTATCATGTAGTGGTTTCCCATGATATCATATGGCTCACGTCTCTGATTCCTCTCTCACACACTTTTCTTTTCCTTTTTTTTTTCCCCCAGCAGCGTTCGGATCCGCCACACTGCTTTTCTCCCTCTCTTAGACACAAACAATGGCTCCTTTCAGCCGCGTGATACAGTAACGCTCACAGTTTCTCCGCCCGCGTCAAAGTTTTTGTGTTTGGAGACGCAGTAAGAGAGTCCAACAGTTGCCGTCCAGATGTGAGAATAGACGTTGATGCTGCTGTGATCTTTTATTGTGTTGATTTCAATGGGCATCAAAGCGCAACTTTTATTTAGTTTTTGTTGCATATGAGCACATTGGCACCCCCTGCTGGTGGGACAGTCTGTTATTGAATGCTCCATAGAGATTCATTCCCCAAACTACACATTCTTCATTGAGCGTATACAGTTGTATTACAGTATTCGTCAAATTTATTCACCCTCCTGTTAATTTTTTTTCCTTTTTCAAGTATTTCCCAAATGATGTTTAACAGATTCAGGAATTGTTCACAGTATTTCCTATAATATTTTTCTTCTGGAGAAAGACTTATTTGTTTTATTTCAGCTTGAATAAAAGCAGTTTTAAATTATTTTTAACCATTTTAACATCAAAATTATAAGCCCCCTTAAGCAATATTTGTTTTCTGATTGTCTACTGAACAAGGGCGTAGATTTGCTCTTGACACTGGTGGGGACATGCATCCTTAGAGCGCATGCATTGAACAGCACAAATTATGTTTCATGCTTTTAAAAACATGAATTAAGTACATAATAATATTAAATAAACACTTAATAATACAAATAACCATCCCGTCCCATACTGCAAAAGCCAATTTACATGATTTTACTGCAGTCGGGCTTTGAGGAGGTATGAATGTAGTGAAATTTAGAGGTGTGTGTGACGCAGTTTAACTTTTTTTCATGAGCATAAGATTTGAGACATTTTTGCTGAGCTTTAATTTATTTTTATGTTTATTTAAAAAAAAAAGTTTATTTTTTGTTTTATTTTTTATTCACATTGAAATTTTAGACATGTTTGCTGGTTTCTGAGTTGTATTTTATTTTATTCTTTTGATAATTAATTTTTTTCCATATTTTATTGTATTTTATTTATTTTATTCACAGTGATGTGTTTTTGTAATTTTAGCTGCTTTCTAGGTATTTAATACATTTAATAAAATTTTTTACAAATTTAATAGATGTTTTTACAAATTTTTGTTTTGTTTATTTATTTTAATTTTTTTTGTTTAAAAATAGTTTTCTTTATTGTCTTTTTATTCACATAAGCTTTTTCGGCATGTTTGCTGTTTACTGATTTCGTTTTTGTTTTCCTTTTTTTTTACTTAATTTTTTATTTTTAATATATTTGTATTTTGTGTTATTTATTTTGTTTACAGCAAAATTTCAGATTTGCTCAGATTAGCTCAATTTTATTAAAGTTTTAGACATGTTTGCTGGTTTCTGAATTATATTATTTTATTCTTATATGTATGTATACTTTTTATTTCTATATTTTAATGTATTTTAGTCATTTGAACTGATTGTTGATTATTTTATTTTCATTTTTTACAACTTTTTTGTTTTGTTTTTATTCACAAAAAATTTTTTAGACATTTTTAACATATTTAATTGTATTTTTTATTTACAGTAATTTTTTTGTTATTTTAGCAGGTTTCAGATTTATTTTATTTCATTTTTATTATTTAAAAAAATTTGTTTGTTTTATTTTTTTATTCACACAAAAGGTTTAGACATGTTTAGATTTGTTTGCTGGTGTCTGATTTTATTTATTTATTTATTAGATTTTTGAGCTTCAGTGCAAGTCAACACCTATCAGTGATTCAGCGTGTACATTTCATAATGTTAAAGAGGTTTAACAGGTATTAATTAGATTATAAACCTTACATTGGAGTGCAGTAAGGGCACTACTATATTTATATTATTTGCTAAATAATAACCACCTCATGTGGAACTCTGAATCTGCATCTCATTTTAGAGTCTGCTACTGTCCACTGGAGGTTGCATTTTGGTTGTGGACACATGCTTTGAGAGCCTTCCTGACTGAATGAATGAAATACGCTGTTTTCCATCAAGGCAACCTGGGTGCTGAAATATTATTGGCTTAACTGGCAGTGGGCAGGTATAAAGAACCAAACAAAGACAGACGTTCCGACACGTAACTCACATTTTCAAAGCAGAATATCTGACTTCAGCATTGTGTCTTGTCCTTGCTTTGTTAGTTTGTCTTCAGTAAAGCTCCATACACAGTGCAGGAAAAACCATCCGAGCACCCAGTTAATGTGATTTATCCTGAGTTTTCCGGTAGTTTAATAGGTGAGAATGAGCCTTAAATGCAGTCAGGGGATTTTAAAGCTGTATTATTTTTGTTTTGAGAGCACAGAATGTAGGTCAGAGTTGACGGCTAACATCATTTCTCTATTTCCTTTGAATTTATTGCCTGTATTTAGCCGAGCGAATCCGCTCTTGCTGTCTGCTTTCATTAATAAACACATTTTATGCACAGGAAAAAAGCAATAAGTGGCTTCTCATTCATAGATGGTGAAAATGGAAAATGGTGTGATTCAATGAGTTGTATTGATGATGCGAGCGATTAATAAATGAGGTGTGTGTGCGTCACATGGAGATCTGGGTCAGGTATTGTCTGCTGCTGCATTCAATTATATTACTGAAGATCAGGAAGATGCATCACATTTCATAATTCTGGCAACTTGGTTTACATGAGGATGGAGTGTTATGTATTTATTTATTTGTTTGTTTGTTTATTTAATTATTTATTTGTTTATTTATTTATTCAATTATTTATTCATTCATTCATTCATTCATTTATTTAATTATTTATTAATTTATTTATTCGTTTATCTATTTATTTGTTTATTCATTTATTTATTTATTTATTTAATTTATCATTAATTTATTTATTTGTTTATTTATTTATTTGTTTGTTTGTTTGTTTGTTTGTTTGTTTGTTTGTTTGTTTGTTTGTTTGTTTAAAAGCAACTTTTGGCCAGAAGGTTTTGATGATGTATGTGGTAATGGGGTGGGTAAATAATAAGCTTGTGCTTTATCCCTCTCCATTTTCGGCCATGTTGAAATGTTTTTTTTTTTTTTTTAATGATATTTTTTATGTATGATATTTTGTTCGAAAATAATCGAAAAATCAAATCAAGGTTTTGGTTTGGGTGGATTGTATATGTGGAATTCTGTGGAGGGTGCTCTGGGAGTCTGATCAGAGGGGCTCTGTTAAGGGCAGTCTCGTCCCTGTAAGAACAGAGTAGGAGTTCGGTTGGCATTGGCAGCAAAAGTCAGACTTGTTTCTGGTGTATGTTGAACTCCGACAGGGCTAAAAGCGGATGGAAATGAAATGAACTGATGAAAAAAATGGAATGTATATGGAATGTTGCCCCCTTTTGATTTAATTTATTATTATTATTTTTTTATTTCCCAAATTATTTTTAACAGATTCAGGAAATGTTCACAGTATGTCTGATAATATTTTTTCTTCTGGAGAAAGTCTTATTTGTTTTATTTCGGCTAGATTAAAAGCAGTTATTAATTTTTTTAAAAACATTTTTGGGACAAAATAATTCGCCCTTTTAAGCATTTTTTTTTTCAATAATCTACAGAACAAACCATCATTATACAATAACTTGCCTAATTACCCTAACCTGCCTAGTTAACCTAATTAACCTAGTTAAGCCTTTAAATGTCACTTTAAGCTGTGTAGAAGTGTCTTGAAAAATATCTAGTCAAATATTATTTACTGTCATCTTGGCAAAGATAAAATAAATCAGTTATTAGAAATAAGTTTTTAAAACTATTATGGTTAGAAATGTGCTGAAACAATCTTCCCTCCATTAAACAGAAATTGGGGGAAAAAATAAACAGGGGCGCTAATAATTCAGGGGGCTAATAATTCGGACTTCAACTGCACATTATTTTATAGTCTAAATTTGTTTGTTTATTTAGATCAGGGGTCTCAAATCTCGCGGCCCGCAGGCTAAAGTTTGTGGCCACACCTTAATTTGAAAGTTTAATGTTAGTGTGGCCTGTGAGTTTGATATGTAATGCACTTTAAAGTTTGTGTGTAAAGCTGAACGAACCCACCAATCAAGGTGGAGTGTATGGTAAGTATGTTTGCTTTGCCTCTGTAAAAATCAGCATGTGCCAAAACGGACACTCCCATTTTTATGCAAAACCTTCCCTCTTTTCCTCCCCTGACACTCCCACCCAAACAGAGCTGGACACACCCACTTTCCTGACTTTTTCCAAACTAGAGGTGTGAAAACACCCTGCTGAAACACAGGGCCCTTTAACGATAGATCCTTGCTACAAGCTTATTAAGTTTACTAAAACTTCCCTGGAAAAAACACTGGATCAATGAGCTTGTATCTTATAGTACTCCTGAGAAAATATTGTATTCAGTCAGACAAAAGCTCAACGACTTTGATTATATTTGGGGACCATTTCTGGACACATTACCTCTGTTAGACTTTAATAACGTATTATTTTGTATAATTATAGTTAGTTTTGCAAGTGTTTTTTGCTGTTGTTGTTTTTACTTTCTCTTATTTATGTAATTGTTTTAATTTGATGTTTTATCATATATGTAAATGTAATTTATTTGTGCATTATTCTGTATATTACTGTTTTTATTTATTATTACCATCAGCCATTTCAACTTTCTTAACGTAACATCAAAATAAGAAATGCTTTGACAAAATTTGTGACGATTACACCTTGTTTGGATGGGGGGGTGGCTGGGTGGGTTGTATTTGTATTTTTCTTTTGTTATTATTATTTGTCTTTGCTAATTGTTAAAGTCTCTTTGCATTCTCACATTCTACACAATGTTATGTATATTGTCAATAAAAATACGTGTTAAAAAAAGAAAAAGTTTACTAAAACTTCTAAACTATTCATCTACTTCACTAGGAAGTAGTTATAATTCCCTTTGTAAATAAATAAAAAATTACAGAGTCCGCTCAGACAAGCAGGCAAGGTCATTGTTATATTTATTTTGATTAATTAACTATAAGTTAATTCTGAATATTCATAATTATAATAACTTGTGATTATTAATCATTAATATTCATAAACTGAGCTAATTTCGCGATACATATTTTCATGTGGAAGTCTGACAGCTGATAATAGATCTGGTAGCAGAAATCGCAGCCTCTCTTACTCTTTACCTTGCACTTTTTTGTTAACTTTTATTATTATTTATTTATTTATTTAAGATATGCATTTTCACATTCTGATCTTTTTATTAATCTGTTAAAATGGCTATAATTGAAATATTCTTAAAGGTTCACGAAACCCTCGAGTACTTTTTTAAAATTTTAACAGATTTGTGTGTGTTGAGCATATATTAAGACAATGTTAGCATTTGTTAGCTTGTAATTGTGGGGGAAAACTGGATAATTTTGAGCTTTTGTCAGCTAATTTCATCTTCCGGGTTTAAAATGATTTTTGGGGCAGGATCAAAATCAGCGACATAGCGCAAAACTCTAAGGAAGTGATGACGTGTCGGTTTCTCATTATTATTCATAGCTGAGTTTTCTTATCCTATGAGAAGAGCCGGCTTCTTAATTATTCATGACTGCAAGTGCTTTCCGAAGGCAAGGCCTGACCTGCCAGTGCCAAGCTGTGAGATCCTACGTTGATGACTGGGTTAGACAGTGTCTTCTCAGGTGTTTATAAAGCCTCTATGCAGGTCAATAATGCATCAGCACAAATGCACTTGTTTTCCCAGAGATAGGTTGTGGCTGGAAGGGCATCCGCTGCATAAAAACTTGCTGGATAAGTTGGCGGTTCATTCCGCTGTGGCGACCCCTGATTAGTAAAGGGACTAAGCTGACAAGAAAATGAATGAATGAATGAATGAATGCACTTGCTGATAATGGCTTCCACCACCCCAAAATATGCCGAACAACCTCTGGGCTAAAAATAATACAGTAGGTTTAAAGCGCAGATTTGACATGAGTAGAACAGAGGAAGAAAAAAAAGTTGAAAGTGAGAGTCTGGAAGTGATTATTGGAAAGAGAAGTGTTGTGGTTGTCTGGATGATTTTTACATTGCGAATGGTTTGTTGTTTGGTTATGCTAATACTATGGCTGTAGACATTTGGGATATAATGCATTATTGCATGTTTACCATGGTAATACCATGTTTCTTACCACATTTACTATAGTAAAGCCAGGAGTTTTTCTTTTGACATTCATTTTAAAAAACAGTAAATGTTCTAGTTTGATATAATACCATGGTAATACCCTGGTTATAATGTGGTAATACCCTAGTAATAATATGGGATTTACCACGCTAATGCCCTGTTTCTTAGACATTTGTCATGGTGAAACTAGGAGGGTTTTTTTTACATTTATCTAAGTATTAGTAAATGTTCCGGTTTGATATGGTAATACTCTGGTAATAATATGGTAACACCCATGTTATACTAATGTTAATAATGTGCCATTTACCATAATACCCTGTTTCTTAGACATCTACTACCATAGTAAAGCCAGGAGTTTTTTTAATTTTAACATTCACCTTAGTAACAGTAAATGATCTAGTTTGATATGATAATACCGTGGTTCTACCGTGGTAATAATATGGTAACACCCATGTTAAAAATGTGGCATTTACCACAGTAATACCCTGGTTTTTAGACATTTACTATAGTTATGCCAGGAGATGTTTTTACATATATCCAAGTAACAGTAAACATTCCAGTTTGATATTATAGTACAATGGTAATACCCTGGTAATAATATGGTAACACCCTGGTAATAGTATGGCATTTACCATGGCAATACCCTGTTTCTTTGACATTTACCATAGTAAAGCCAGGAGGTTTTTTATATTGATCTAAGTAATAGCAAATGTTCTGGTCTGAAAAGGTAATAGCCTGGTAATGTTGCAATGACCATGGTAATACTACATTTCTTAGATATTTACCATAGTAAAGCCAGGAGTTTTTTACTTCTGACATTTATCTTAGTAACAGTAAATGTCCTAGTTTGATATGATAATACCATAGTAATACCCTGTTAATAATATGGTAATACACATGTTAATAATGCAGCATTTACCATAGTAATACCCTGTTTCTTAGACATTTGTGATGGTAAAGCCAGGCGTTTTTTGCTTTTGACATTTATCTTAGTAACAGTAAATGTCCTAGCTTGATATGATAATACAATGGTAATACCCTGGTAATAATATGTTAATACCCTGGTAATAATATGGCATTTACCATAGTAATACCCTGTTTCTTAAACATTTGCCATAGTAAAGCCAGGAGGTTTTTATTCTTTTGACCTTTATCATAGTAACAGTAAATGTCCTAGTTTGATATGATAATACCATAGTAATACCCTGTTAATAATATGGTAATACACATGTTAATAATGCAGCATTTACCATAGTAATACCCTGTTTCTTAGACATTTGTGATGGTAAAGCCAGGCGTTTTTTGCTTTTGACATTTATCTTAGTAACAGTAAATGTCCTAGCTTGATATGATAATACAATGGTAATACCCTGGTAATAATATGTTAATACCCTGGTAATAATATGGCATTTACCATAGTAATACCCTGTTTCTTAAACATTTGCCATAGTAAAGCCAGGAGGTTTTTATTCTTTTGACCTTTATCATAGTAACAGTAAATGTCCTAGTTTGATATGATAATACCATTGTAATACCCTGGTAATAATATGATAATATCCTGGTAATAATATGGTAATATCCTGGTAATAATATGGTAATACCCTGGTATTAATATGATAATATCCTGGTAATAATATGGTAATACCCTGGTAATAATATGATAATATCCTGGTAATAATATGGTAATACCCATGGTAATACTACATTTTTTAGATATTTGCCTTGATAAACCCAGGTGTTTTTTATTTTTATTTTTATTTATTTTATTTTTTTTACATCTGACGTTTATCTTAGTAACAGTAAATGTCCTAGTTTGATATGATAATACCATGGTAATACTATGGTAATACACATATAATTAATGTGGCATTTACCATAGTAAATACCTGTTTCTTAGACATTTGCGATGGTAAAGCCAGGCTTTTTTGCTTTTGACATTTATCTAACAGTAAATGTCCTAGCTTGATATGATAATACAATGGTAATACCTTGGTAATGATATGGTAATACCCTGGTAATAATATGGCATTAACCATAGTAATACCGTTTCTTAAACATTTGCCAAACTAAAGTCAGAAAGTTTTTTTTTTCTTTTAACCTTTAGTAACAATAATGTTCTAGTTTTATATGATAATACCATGGTAATACCCTGGTAATAATATATTAGTCATGAGTAAGGCTCATGATAATAATGTGTTTATTACCATGGTAATACTTTGTTTCTTGGATATTTGTCATAGTAAAGCCAGAAGATTTTATTATTATTTTTTTACTTCTGACGTTTGTCTTAGTAACAGTAAATGTCCTAGTTTGATATGATAATACCAAGGTAGTAACCTGGTAATATTATAGTAACACCCATCGTAATGATGTGACAATTACCATAGTAATACGCTGTTTATTTGACATCTACCATAGTAAAGCCAGGAGTTTTTATTTTACATTTATCTCAGTAACAGTAAATGTCCTAGTTTGATATGAAATTACCATGGTAATACCCTGGTATAGTACTGGGAAACACCCATACATTCTCACATTCACACACATACACTATGGCCAATTTAGTTTATTCAATTCCCCTATAGCGCATGTGTTTGGACTGTGGGGGAAGCCAGAGCACCAGGAGGAAACCCACGCCAACACGGAGAGAACATGCAAACTCCACACAGAAATGTGAACCAGCGTTCTTCTTGCTGTAAGGCGATCGTGCTACCCACTGCGCCACCGTGACACCAGGAGCCATTTCTATTCAAGTAATTCACAGTTTGAACATTTACCTTACTTATACCCTATCTCTTGCCCATTTAATGCTGCGTTTTTTAACATTTACCATGCTAATCATGTTTAGAAATGTGTTATTATTTGCGTCAAACAGAATTTGGGGAAAACAAATATACAGGGGGGCTAATCATTCAGAGGAGCTAATACTTCTGACTTCTATACATAATAGGAGAATCTCTCTGTCAGTCAATCAAGTCCCCGCCTCCTGGTTGCCATAGAGACACAGCCACACCTCTCAGCTTCCATCCTCTCCAGCCTGAGCCAATCCAGCCGCTCAGCATGTGATCAGTCATGGATTGGCCTTGTCTGTAAGCGCTGCTCTGAGATCAGCTGTTGGAGAGCTGCTGCCTCTCATTACACACTGATCTCTCTCTCTCTCTCTCTGTGTTTACTGTCTCTCTCTCTCTCTTTCTCCGTCTACCTGCCTCAGAAGGAGAGAGCGAACGACATTACACAAGCCTTCAAATACGTCTCCCTGTCCAGCTCTTGGGATTTTTAAAGGGTCTTGGATTTAAAGCTTTATTTTCATATACATTCATCCTTATGGAGCTGATCTGACTCTTCTTCAGCCTGTTGCTGCGTGATTGAGCTGCTGGGTCAGGGGATTTTGGGCTAGGGGTAGTTATATTGCCGCCGTCTGCGGGGCGGGGGGGACACGCATGCCGCATGCTGCAGATGGTACGGACCCTCGCCCAGTTCACCATCACCCTGGAGGAGATGCAGGAGAGCGGAGAGAGCATCAGTGATGATGGTGGAGGTGTGGGTGAAGAGGTGGAGCGCTCCGTCACTGCCGAGCCCAATGGAAACGGCATTGTGGGAAACACTGGAGCTCCTCAGACCATTGCTGAGGTACGAGTCTTACAGCACAGACTGTTGAGTCTGAACGTGTTGTGTTGTGTTGGTTTCTTCATAGTGAAGATCTTTTACTTTATAGTCTGATCTGCCCTTTATTTGTGTTATTCGTAAAGGGGTAGTTCACTCAGAAAATTACTAGCTCACCCTTTACTTGTTCTAAATCTGTTTGAGTTCCTTTTTTCTGTTAAACACAAAAGAAGATATTTCGAAGAATGCTGACAAGTTGTAGTTTAGTGCTGAGGTACAAGCCTTACAGCCGAGACCATTGAGTCTGTAGTGTTGCTTTTCTGACATGAGACTCTTCATTGTGAAGGTTGTTAACAACAAAAGAAGATATTTTGAAGAATGCTGAAAACCTGTAGATCAGTGCTGTAGATCAGTCTGTTGTGTTGTTTTCATACTGAGACACTTCGTTGTGAAGGTCTTCTTATCACAGTTTATAGTCTGATCTCTTCTTCATTGTCTTATTTGTTTTTCTTAAAAGGGTAGTTCACCCAAAAATAATAGTTTGGTCATTAATTACTGGCCCTTTACTTGTTCCAAACCTTCTGTTAAAAAATAAAAGAAGATATTTTGAAGAATGCTGACAACCTGTTGATCAGTTCTGAGTTACGAGTCTTACAGCAGAGGCCATTGAGTCTGTCCTTCATTGTATTATTTGTAATTTCTTAAAGGGGTAGTTCACTCAAAAAGTATTAACATACCCTTTACTATTTCTTAATCTGTTTGAGTTTCTTTCTAATGTTAAACACAAAAGAAGATATTTCAAAGAATGCTGACAAGTTGTAGTTTAGTGCTGAGGTACAAGCCTTACAGCCGAGTCCATTGAGTCTGTAGTGTTGCTTTTCTGACATGAGACTCTTCATTGTGAAGGTTGTTAAAAACAAAAGAAGATATTTTGAAGAATGCTGAAAACCTGTAGATCAGTCTGTTGTGTTGTTTTTATGCTGAGACTCTTCATTGTGAAGGTCTTCTAATCACAGTTTATAGTCTGATCTCTTCTTCATTGTCTTATTTGTTTTTCTTAAAAGGGTAGTTCACCCAAAAATAATAGTTTGGTCATTAATTACTGGCCCTTTAATCGTTCCAAATCTTCTGTTAAAAAAATAAAAGAAGATATTTTGAAGAATGCTGGAAACCTGTTGATCAGTTCTGAGTTACGAGTCTTACAGCAAAGACCATTGAGTCTGTTGTGTTGTGTTTTACTCTCTAGTCTGATCTGTCCTTCATTGTCTTATTTGTAATTTCTTAAAGGGGTAGTTCACTCAAAAATTATTAACCCACTCTTTACTATTTCTAAATCTGTTTGAGTTTCTTTCTAATGTTAAACACAAAAGAAGATGTTTCGAAGAATGCTGACAAGTTGTAGTTTAGTGCTGAGGTACAAGCCTTAAAGCAGAGACCATTGAGTCTGTAGTGTTGCTTTTCTGACATGAGACTCTTCATTGTGAAGGTTGTTAAAAACAAAAGAAGATATTTTGAAGAATGCTGAAAACCTGTAGATCAGTCTGTTGTGTTGTTTTTATGCTGAGACTCTTCATTGTGAAGGTCTTCTAATCACAGTTTATAGTCTGATCTCTTCTTCATTGTCTTATTTGTTTTTCTTAAAGGGGTAGTTCACCCAAAAATGACAGTTTGGTCATTATTTACTGGCCCTTTAATTGTTCCAAACCTTCTGTTAAAAAATTTAAGAAGATATTTTGAAGAATGCTGGAAACCTGTTGATCAGTTCTGAGTTACGAGCCTTACAGCAGAGGCCATTGAGTCTGTAGTGTTGCTTTTCTGACATGAGACTCTTCATTGTGAAGGTTGTTAACAACAAAAGAAGATATTTTGAAGAATGCTGAAAACCTGTAGATCAGTGCTGTAGATCAGTCTGTTGTGTTGTTTTTATGCTGAGACTCTTCATTGTGAAGGTCTTCTAATCACAGTTTATAGTCTGATCTCTTCTTCATTGTCTTATTTTTTTTCTTAAAGGGGTAGTTCACCCAAAAATAATAGTTTGGTCATTATTTACTGGCCCTTTACTTGTTCCAAATCTTCTGTTAAAAAAATAAAAGAAGATATTTTGAAGAATGCTGGAAACCTGTTGATCAGTTCTGAGTTGCGAGTCTTACAGCAGAGGCCATTGAGTCTGTTGTGTTGTGTTTTACTCTCTAGTCTGATCTGTCCTTCATTGTCTTATTTGTAATTTCTTAAAGGGGTAGTTCACTCAAAAATTATTAACATACCCTTTACTATTTCTAAATCTGTTTGAGTTTCTTTCTAATGTTAAACACAAAAGAAGATATTTCAAAGAATGCTGACAAGTTGTAGTTTAGTGCTGAGGAACAAGCCTTAAAGCAGAGACCATCGAGTCTGTAGTGTTGCTTTTCTGTCATGAGATACTTCATTGTGAATGTTGTTCACCCAAAAATGACAATTTAGTCATTAATTACTCACCCTTTACTTGTTCCAAACCTGTTTGAGTTTCTTTCTTCTGTTAAACACAAAATAAGATCTTTTGAAGAATGCTGGAAACCTGTAACCACTGACGTTTATAGTGTTTTTTTTTTTTTAAGTTTTGCTTTTGGGTTTTCAGCTTTTTTCAAAATATGTTCTTGTATGTTTAACCAACTCATCAAGGGATGGAACCACCTAAGGGACAGTAAATAGTTTGTCAGTTTTCGTTTTGTGTGAATTGTCGCTGTCATAATTTCAGCATCGTAATGTATAGATTGATAGCGTGGTTGGTAGATGGATGGATGAACAGGCCAGTTAAAGGGACAGTTCACCCAAAACTGAAAATTCTGTCATCGTTTAATCTCTCTTTATTTGTCACAGATCTGGTGAACTAAAGAAAAAAAAAGATATTTTGTAAAATGTTGAAAACCTGTAGCTGTTGACTTCCATGGTATTTGTTTTTCCTACTGTAGAAGTCAGTGGTTACCGATTTGTAACATTCTTCAAATGTCTTCCTTTGTGAAGATGGATAGATACATAGGTCATAGATAGACGAATAGGAAAATAAGTTAAAAGATAGATAGACAGACAGGCACTAGTAAGGTGTACCTAATAAAGTGGCATGTTGAGTGTATATAGATCTCTTCTTCATGGTCTTTTTCTTAAAGAGGTAGTTCACCCAAAAATGACAGTTTTGTCATTAATTGCTCACCCTTTACTTGTTCCAGACCTGTTTGAGTTTCTTTCTTCTGTTAAACACAAAATAAGATCTTTTGAAGAATAGATAGATAGATAGATAGATAGATAGATAGATAGATAGATAGATAGATAGATAGATAGATAGATAGATAGATAGATAGATAGATAGATAGATAGATAGATAGATAGATAGATAGATAGATAGGCAGGCAGGCAGGCAGGCAGGCAGGCAGGCAGACAGACAGACAGACAGACAGACAGACAGACAGACAGACAGATAGGCAGACAGACAGGCAGACAGGCAGGTAGGTGTCCTCTTTCCTCTATTGCAGTGTTTAGTTGACGTCTCTGTCTCTCTGCTGCAGGTTATTCTCCTCTCACCCTTAATAGAATTAGAGCGACTAAATCAGCGGCTTGTTGAATCATGAGATTACAGTGCCATCATCTTCAGAGAGAGACCACCATCTTCTGCTCTCTACCTGCTCACATCAACATTTACAATCAGCCGTTTAGCAGACGCTTTTCTCCAAAGCGACTCACAATTGGGGAGGCATACAGTGATTCAACAGGAAGAGTAATAAATGAACTGTTAGTGCTTAGAGAATTTAGTGCTAGAGGGAGGATTATTATTATTGTTATATGTCATTTCAACATGTGCTAAACCCGTTCCTCCCTCCAGCCACTGGACACTGCAGCCGAGAGGAGTGTTTTGGGATTACTGCGTGTCCAGACACTGAGGGGATTTACTTGTCTGCATGACCCTGTGGGCGTCTGTCTTAAGACTGTCTTACACTCACATATGGCACGCATAATCACTGGTGTGAGGCTGCGAGGTGATTGGTTCACTTTGAACGCCACTGCAGCCAATAGAGCCTTTTCACAAGACTGTTTAATTGCCATTATCATCTTCAGTCCTTGAAAGTTTTTAATATTTTGATTGTTTATTTTTATATCATACACTTCCTGACAGAAGTCTTGTCGCCTATCCGAGTTTTAGGAACAACATATAATAATTTGACTTCTAGTTGATCATTTGGTATCAGAAGTGGCTTATATGAAAGGCAAATGCCCCTAGATTACATCTATTTTACCAAAATAAAATATGATCAAGCCTTGATTTTGAATGATTTCATTAGGACAGTAAGGTCTGACTTTGCTTAGACAAAAGTCTTGTCACTGAACTGAAATAATGTCCAGTATAGAATATGAAGTCATGGTGCAGTGAAAACAGAATGAATATTGTGTGTGACTCCATCATGAGCTTGGAGGACTGCATCCATACATCTCTGCAATGACTCAAATCACTGATTAATAAAGTCATCTGGAATGGCAAAGAAAGAGTTCTTGCCTCCTCCTTCATCTTATCCCAGACATACTCAATAATGTTCATGTCTGGTGACTGGGCTGGCCAATCCTGGAGCACCTTGACCTTCTTTGCTTTCAGGAATTTTGATGTTTGTAATGTATTGGGCAGCACAAATGTCATGACACCTTAAGCCAGATTTATACTTTCGCCTGGCGCTCCGCATCGCGTACCTCCACTGACTGCGCGTGCACCTCATGAAATGGACGAGGCTTTTATACTTGATGCGTTGTGATAATCTTTCAAACGACAGCAGGGGGTCAAAATAAACCCACCATAAAATCAGTTGGATAACCATAGAAGTAGGATGTTTGTGGCACTACGTCATATCATTAATATCATTCAACGAATTTTTAAACAAATTATTTTGATTATTTTCGTAAATTATTTTAAAGATTTTTACAACCATTCAAAAAAAATTCAAATCATACTTTGATGCATCACTGTTAAAAGTTCTACCTATTATAGATTATTAAAATATTAATGACAACACCTTTATCACCAATAAAGTCCAAATGTTGTAAACCGATAGGTTCAAATAGGATTTTTATCAAATAAATAATTTATTCATTAATTCTAGTTTTGCAACTATTAAATTGTTTTAAATTTAAAATGAATAGTGGAAAAACATATTTCTGTAATTAATCATCTGTTTTGGCTTTAACAAACTTATCCCTCAGGTTTTTACAAACTTTTACAAAAACTTTCCCCCTTTCCCATTTCTAGCCAAGAATTACTGATTATCTAGTAGGTATGGGACGATAACCATTTTCAAGGTATACCGCGGTTTTGAAAAGTCAAGGTTTAAAAACCGCCAAATTTTCTGTAAAACCATTCCTAAGGTATGAGTAAGATTTTTTATTTCCTTTTTTTTTTTTAGGACAGCAGTATCTAAAGATGTCGTTTTAAATTGTTAAAAAATCATAATTAAAAAAAAAAAATAAAGACAGCAGATTGAATTTATTTGAATTATTTAGCCTGATATGTTTACTGCTCCAAAATATTTTAAATGTTTCTCAAAATAAAACGCCACGTGCACTCAAACGTACCAGCAGATGCATCGAAAATAAACCAGGCTTAGGGCTGTTGATGTTGCGTCCACTCTGCAGATCTCTCACATACCCCAATACTGAATGGAACCCCAAACCATGACTTTTCCTGCACCAAACTTGACTGATTTCTATGAGAATCTTAGGTCTGGGGGGGATGCAGTTCAACAGATGATTCAGCTAAAAAATCTACCTTCTGACACTTTTCCAAATGAACAACTAGAAGTCAAGTTATTATCTGTTACCCCTACAACTGGGGGTATCGACGACAAGACTTTTGTCAGGTAGTGTATATTTATAGATATTTATGTATGTATTATGTAATCTTTGCATCAAATCACAAAAAAATGAGTTACTGCTCATGCGAGGCATTTGTAATGTAGAGCTTATGGAAGCAGGACAGTGAATTTGACGTTTCTGGCTGTCGTTATCAGTCTCGCACAAGTTTTTTCCTTTCTCCGATAGTCTTGATAACATCATCGTGGAGTTTTTTATTATTATTTTAGCAAATCGGATTGCAATTGTGTTTGATGTACTCTCACATTCACTGCACTCATAAGTTTACCAACTATGACGACTTCCGCTACTGCTAAACCCGGAAATGTGAGAAGCCCCTATAGCGTTGTAACAAACTAACCCATATTAGATCTGCTTTTACTCTCCGTCTCCATTTCTTTTGCTCATTTTTGGCTTTGTTTTAGTCTGCGATGCTCTTTCTCAGTGTTTATTGCTCGTGAATGTTCTACGCCAGCCAGAAATAGCCAACTGGCTCCGATCCCATGACCTGTTTTTGTAAAGGCTGGGGCAGAGCTGGCACTGACCGTATGGTACTGACTAGTGTAAAAGTTTTATTTGCATACGACTAAATGATATGAGAAGTGAGTTTTAGGTTTACACTTGCATGCATGTTCATTTTAAGAAGAGAAATGTGATGTTGTGGGTTGGTTGTTGATATGTTGAGTTTCCTAATGGGCTCTGTCATTGAAAGCTCGCCTAAAATGTAATAACACACAAGCCACATCATATTAGGTATCACAGACAATCTCTAATCATTCTCATGAGAAACAGTAATGGCAACCAGTGTGATAAACAGCACTAAATGTGGTTAAAACAGCCAACAGAAAGTGTGAATCATTGGTCTGTTTTGTTTCTTGTTGAGTGTCTTTGTTTGTCTCCACTAGTAGGGCAGACCTCTAGCCATACAGACAGCAAAGGCAGCTCTTAGACTCAGTGCTTCTGCCTTATGAAAAACAGTGCAGTCACTATATTGTGGGATTTTCTTTGTTTTCTTCTCCTGAAAATAACAATGGCCTGAGGAAAGGCTGACAAAGCTCACGAATCTAAAATAGGGAATACAATAGTATCTATCTATCTATCTATCTATCTATCTATCTATCTATCTATCTATCTATCTATCTATCTATCTATCTATCTATCTATCTATCTATCTATCTATCTATCTATCTATCTATCTATCTATCTATCTATCTTTATCTGTCTATCCATCCAACTATCTGTCCATCCATCCATCCATCCATCCATCCATCTATCTATCCATCTATCCATCTATCCATCTATCCATCTATCTATCTATCTATCTATCTATCTATCTATCTATCTATCTATCTATCTATCTATCTATCTATCTATCTATCTATCTATCCGTTGTCTGTTTCTCTATCAATCCTTCTATTCTGCTATGTAGCATGTCTATGCATATTTTGTAATTATTTATGGATTATAATGATCCCGTTTCCCCCATTTTCATTGTTTTCATTTGTACAGTATTTACACAGATTGTTTCTCTAATCCGCTGGCTTAGATAAAACGGTCAGTTATAATCGAATCAATATTGCCACTGAAAACTGACCACACATGCTTCTCCCTACACTCGTCACAGTTGCATAAGCTCTGCGGGACTGCAGATTTGTATCTGAAAGGAAGCTGATGAAGACTTGTTGCTGGGGGAGAAGGAGAGCCGAGTCTGGCTGCATGAAAGTGTTGAAAGGCAGTGTGATTTGAGCTCTTGTGATGTAGTTAAGGACACTGGTGTCAGGGATGACGACAGTGCAGATCATCTGAGTGTGTGTGTGTGTGTGTGCAGGGTTGAGGACTGATGTCTGCTGCTAGGCAACTACTGCTCACACTTTCAAAGCACTCTTTGCTCTCGGCTGCGTTTCTGATAGACTACATGTTTTTAATAATATGTGGAAAAGTCTGTGGATTTTCTGAATGACTAGTTGAGATGCAAAGATCTCCAGGTTTGTTTTTAAACATTAACTTGACCCAAATATTTACATGATTTTAGCTGTTGATTAAGTTGATAGGTGATCTGAATTCAGAAATTGTTACAGATATTTATGATTTTATGTTTTCTATAATATAAAATATACCTTGATCAGAGCCATATCACCCTGCAGCCCAAGACTTACTCACAGAAGCTAAGCAGGGCTGAGCCTGGTCAGTACCTGGATAGGAGCCCACATGGGAAAACTAGGTTGCTGTTGGAAGTG
Organism: Danio rerio; assembly: GCF_052040795.2. NCBI lineage: Eukaryota > Metazoa > Chordata > Actinopteri > Cypriniformes > Danionidae > Danio > Danio rerio. The sequence goes on along the minus strand of NC_141038.1, from coordinate 4,725,903 downwards.
GTGTGGCCAGGAGGGGGCGCTCAACCTGTGTGGGTCCTAATGCCCCAGTACAGTGAAGGGGTAGCTATAATATCAGTGAGCGCTGTCTTTCGGAGGAGATGTTAAACTGAGGTCCCGACTCTCTGTGGTCATTAAAAATCCCACTTCTCGTAAAGAGTAGGGGTGTAACCTCGGTGTTCTGGCCAGATTCCTCCATAGGCCCTTACTTATCATGGCCTTCTAAATATCCCTGTTCACCAAATTGGCTCTGTCACTGTCTCTTCACTCCACCTAGAGCTGTTGTGTGGTGAGCGCACTGGCACCATTGTCCTGTGGCAAATACACATTACTTACTATATATTTTAAGCATTTTTTATACCTTACTATATGATTGAAAAGCTCACATAGCATGTTTAAACAACTAAACATTTTTTTCAGTATTTCCTATCTGCATTGACACATTCATTATTTTTTAAAAGCATATATGGTTATGAAATGAATATTCTATGGTTGTATTTTTTCGTGTTAATGGAATTACTTGAAATGGTCTTAGGCAAATTTATGTTTTCAATTTTTTTCTAAATATTCAAGCTATGTTTATCATGGGTGTTATTTTATATGATTTCTGCAAAAAACAAAACAAAATGAAATACATCTGAACACAGTACATGTTTGCACTGTGTTATGGTCCATCCCACATGCCTTTGAGCCCAGAGAAGTCGATGGCGCTTCTGGACACTGTTAACATAGGGCTTCCTTTTGGCACAGTACAGGGTTCACTGGCATTTGTGGATTTGTGTACAGTTGAAGTCAGAATTATTCGCCCCCCTTTAAATTTTTTCTTTTTTAAATATTTCCCAAATGACGTTTAACAGAGCAAGGACATTTTCACAGTATGTCTGATAATATTTTTTCTTCCGGAGAAAGTCTTATTTGCTTTATTTCAGCAAGAATAAAAGCAGCTTTAAATTTTTTAAACACCATTTTAAGGTCAAAATTATTAGCCCCTTTAAGCTATAATTTTTTTCGATAGTCTACAGAACAAACCATCGTTATACAATAACTTGCCTAATTACCCTAACCTGCCTTGTCTACCTAAATAACCTAGTTAAGCTTTTAAATGTCACTTTAAGCTGTATAGAAGTGTCTTGAATAACATCAATGCATCATGGCATAGATGAAATAAATCAGTTATTAGAAATGAGTTATTAAAACTATTATGTTTAGAAATGTGTTAAAACAATCTGCTCTCCAACAGAAATTGGGGGAAAATAAACAGGGGGGTGAATACTTCAACTGTAACTACGTATATTGGTACTTGACAAAGGTTTGCCAAAGTAGCCCTGAGCCCATGTGGTGATATTGCTTCTAGATTAGGGGTCTCAAACTCAAATTGGTGGGGGGCCATATCAGTGACTGACAATTCATAGGACGGCCTCTTTAACATTCAAGCTGTCTCAACTTTCTCTGATTTGAGGTTGAGGTATATTTCAATAATGCAGTATGTATAAATCCAATGAATTTTTTTTATGCTTTGACTTCTCCAAATGGCTTGTCAATGAGAAAACGTTGTTCCCTGAACTGAATGGCACAAGTTTAGCTGGTTTACCAGTTAAACCAGTGACCTTCCATTGCTACCCATATATGCACCTATAAACCACCTGTATCCATAGCCAGCTAATCCCCCACTGCACCTGTTTGAACCGCGTCCAGCAGACAAATTCCCGTGTAACGCTTGAACGTTCTCCGCACTCTTTCGTGATTGAGCGTGCAGAGTTTTCTCATTGTGATTAGCGACCGGTGACCGTTTCTGATCACATCAAAGCCAGGTGCGTTTGATTGGCGATGATGGATCAAATTGCAGATTGCAGGTGTGTGTGTGTGTGTGTGTGTGTGTGTGTGTTTTATTGAAGCTGATGTGGTTGGCAGAAATACCATGTTTGGCTTAAGTACACAGTGCTTTTGGAGGAAATGAGATCTTCTCATAACTTAGAAAACAATGTTGCTTATAAAACGCAACCAAACGCTTCAGTCAGAGTCTTGAACAGTGGATTACTCTTGCCCTGGATGACCTAAATAGTTGATTCTGATTAAATGTACTAAATTTGGAAATTTTTATGTTTTCAGATGTGTAAAAGAAATGCTCTGTATGGTCTGACTGTTATTTGTGGAAAAATGATTTAATGTTATACTGTAATGGTTTAGTCCATTCTGCTTATGTCTCTTTTTTTATGGAGTGTGTTTGTGTTTTGCTATTTGGCAATTGAAGGGGGACAGATATATTGATAGATGGATGATTGGACATATTGATGGATGGATGGATGGATGGATGGTGGATAATGGACGGATAGACTTGTACACGATAAACACACAGATGATGGATGAGTGGAGGTGTAAATACATGGATGATAGACAGGTACATAGATGAACAGTAGAGAGAATGGATATTGAGGTAATTGGGTGGATGGATGGGTGGATGGATAAATTCAAGGATGGATTGGTGGATAATGGATGGATAAACTTGTAGATGAAGGATATACAGATGATGATGAATGGAGGTATAAAGACATGGATGATAGTCAGGTGCATAGATGAACAGTAGTGAGAATGGATAGTCAGGTGATTGGATGGACAGTAGGATGGATGGATGGATGGATGGATGGATGGATTGGTGGATAATAGATGGATAGAGTTGTAAAAAAAGATACACAGATAATGGATGGATGGTTGACATGGATGGATAGATGGATGATTGACAAGTGGATGGAGGAATGATAGTCATCTGGATGGATTTATGGATGTATTGATTGTTGATAAGCAGATGGAGGGATGATAGACATTTGGATGGATGGATGCATGGATGGATGGATGATTGACAAGCGATAGAGGGATGATAATCTTATGGATGGATTGATGGATGGACAGATGATTGACAAGTGGATGGAGGGACGATAGTCATCTAAATGGATATATGGATGTTTGACATGGATGGATGGATAGATGGATGATTGACACATAGATGGAGAGATGATAGTCACTTGGATGGATGGATGGATAGATGGATGTTTAACAAGTGGATAGAGGAATGAGTCACCTAGATGGATGGTTGACATTGATGGATTGATAGATGGATAATTGACAAGTGGATGGAGGGATGATAGTCATCTGGATGGATTGATGGATGTATTGATGGTTGACAAGCAGATGGAGGGATGATAGACATTTGGATGGATGGATGGATGGATGGATGGATGGATGATTGACAAGCGATAGAGGGATGATAATAATCTGGATGGATGGATTGATGGATGGATGGATGGATGGGTGGATGATTGACAAGTGGATGGAGGGATGATAGTCATCTAGATGGAAATATGAATGGTTGACATGGATGGATGGATGGATGGATGAATGATTGACATGGATGGAGAGATGATGGTCACTTAGATGGATGGATGGATAGATGGATGTTTAGCAAGTGGATAGAGGAATGAGTCACCTAGATGGATGGTTGACATTGATGGATGGATGGATGATAGACAAGTGGATAGAGGGAGGATAGTCATCTACATGTATGAATGGACAAACAGATGGATGGATAGATGGATGATTGACAAGTGGATGGAAGGATAATAGTCATCTAAATGGTTGACATTGATGGATGGGTAGATGGATGATTGACAAGTGGATGGAGGGATGATAGACATATGAATGGATTGATGGATGTATTGATGGTTGACAAGCAGATGGAGGGATGATAGACATTTGGATGGATGGATGAATGGATGGATGGATGATTGATTGACAAGTGGATGGAGGGATGACAGTCATCTAGAGGGATATATGGATGGTTGACATGGATGGATGGATAGATGGATGATTGACTTGGATGGAGAGATGATGGTCACTTGGATGGATGGACAGATGGATGGAGGTTGACATGAATGAATTTATGGATGATTGACAAGAAGATGGAGAGATGGACAAATGCATGGATGGACTGATTGATGGAAAAATAAATGCACGGATGAATGGGCGGACAGATGGATGGATGAATGGATTAATAGATGGACGATAGTCAGGTGGTCAGATGGACTGTAGGAAAGTTGTTTAGCTGTTGGATGATGGATGATTGACATGAATGGAAGTATGATAGACATCTAGAAGAATAAATTAATGATAGTCAGATGCTTGGATGGACAGTGGAAAAGATGGATGGATGGATGATTGACATGGATAGAGGGATGATGGACATCTAGATGGATGGATTGATGGATGAAACCTTATAGTAAAGTGTAAGAAAGTGTGACCTTAAAGAGCCCATATTATACATGAAATAGGGTCATATCTTGGTTGTAAGGGTCTCCAACAACAGTCTAATATGCATGCAAGGTCAAATAACACTTTCATGGTCTTATAATCTGCATTTATTTTTACCTAATTATCCCAGCGACTCCTGTATGAATCGTCCAGTGATTCATTTGTTTCCAAACCCCTCCTTAGCGCGAAGCTAATCTGTGCTGATTGGACCGATGACAGCCTGTTGCGATTGGTCGACTGCCTTCAGTGAGAGAGTGAAATGCCCAACAGCTAATCAGCAATATAAAAGTAATCACAGTTCATACACGCTCGATAGTGTAGGGTCAATGTAAATACAGTCGATGGACTTGAAAATACAGACGACTAACTATTTTATTGAGCAAAAACTGTCGAGGAGATCTCGTGGCTTGTCTCACTCTGCTCTTTTCACAGACACACACAAACACACATTGCCCTCGTCCTTGCGCGCGCACACACACACACACACAAAAACACACACACACACACCTCCGGACGACAACGCGCGCGCGCGCACACACACACACAAACACACACACATACCTCCGGACGACAGCGCACGCACGCACACACTACCCTCGTCCACGGAGCTCCGTAAACAAAGCAGCACGCGTCGTGTTTTTAACGTGACTTTGCACGCGATAAGAGAATATAGCCAGTTAACCTGATACAGTACACGCGGTTACAAGTAACAAAACACAACTAAATACATTTGCAAGCTAGAGTAAACGAGGGAACAACTTTAATCGCACGTACTTACACTTGATAAATGGAGGAAGAAACCCATCCTGACGTCCATCAGTAAGTTACTCTTTACTGATCCTTCCTTTAACAAACGCTGATGAAGTATTCTTTGTAGCATGTAGTTTCCAGAAGTTTCCAGTAGTTTCCAACTGCTTGGTTATAATGCTGAGGTTTCATCTTTGGGTAGAGACTCGATAATATCCATCTGCAGTGTGACTTCAATCGACCGGCATGTTTGTGTGTTTGTGGGTGTGTGTGTGTGTCTGGGTTTCTGTGTCAGAGGGCGGGGCCTCAGGTTTGAAATCTCCCGGGTTTGCGCGTGCACGTGAATAACTTGGTTTCATTCGTACGTCATGGCGAAACACCTAATGACTCGTTATCAAGGCGACTCGTTTAAAGCACTATGAGTCGACTCTTTTATAGATGAATCAACTGTTTTAAACACTGTATTCTTACAGATTTAAGCCTTAGCTGGATACTTCACTTCACTTAGAGCTGTGTTACAAACTACATGGAGGGGAATTTTCAAAAACCCATAATATGGGCTCTTTAAGCTAATGAAATAATCCAGAATCTGTTCCTCTTGAGTAAAATCTGTCTGTGTGTTGTGAAAGTGTGTGTGTCGTTTGTTTGTTGGCTCTAGAAATGCTCATTGATTTGTCGTTTGGTCACACTGAACATGTTAAACAGATGCGCTGCCATCAACATTTGCTCATTACAGATTCATATTTCTCTTCATGTTCCTCCGCGGCGCCGCTCAGCTTGACCTCGTCCTTCCAAGAAAAGCATTTGCAGGTTGCTGCGTTCATAATGTGATTTTATAATAATGAATCCGCCCCATAATGCACCGGGACAATCGGGCACACAAGGCACCTTTTGACATTATGTAAGGCAAATGCCAAGAATGTTCAAGGCTTTTGTTGATGTATAAATGAATTAGATTTCTGAAGCAGTGCTTTGACTTTTGAGGCCTCACAGTGTGTGCGTGTGTGTGTGCGTGTGTGTGGCGCAGTGGGTAGAACAATCGCCTCACAGCAAGAATGTCGCTGGTTCGAGTCCCGGCTGGGTCAGTTGGCATTTCTGTGTGGAGTTTGCATGTTCTCCCCGTGTTGGCGTGGGTTGCTCCGGGTGCTCCGGTTTCCCCCACAGTCCAAAGACATGGGGTACAGGTGAATTGGGTAAGCTAAATTGTCAGTAGTGTATGAGTGTGAATAAGTGTGTATGGGTGTTTCCCAGTGATGGGTTGCAGCTGGAAGGGAATCTGCTGCGCAAAACATATGCTGGATTAGTTGGCGGTTCATTCCGCTGTGGCAACCCCAGCTTAATAAAGGGACTAAGCCGAAAAGAAAAAATTGTCTGTTGCCGTTGAACAGTGTTATTAAGCATCAAGTATCTGTTGCAGTTTGTATTGATTGATGTATTGAGTTATTTTATTTTTATATTCATTCATTTTCTTTTGGGTCGCCACAGCGGAATGAGCCGCCAACTTATCCAGCATATGTTTTAGTGATGCAACCCATCACTAGGAAACACCCGTGCACTCTCATTCACACACACACACACACACACACACACACACACGCACACACACACACACACACACACACACACTATGGTCAATTTAACATCCCCAATTCACCTATAGCGCATGTGTTTTGCTTTGCTACGCTGCCCTAGTTATACAGTTAATAAATTATATAATTTAGTTTAATCATTAATAATGATATATATATATATATGTATTTGTATTTGTATTATCGGAATTGTTTTATAATAATTATTATTGAATTTATTTAGGGTGACGAAGTAGTAGGTAGTGCTGTCGCCTCACAGCAAGAAGGTCGCTGGTTCGAACCTTGCTCGGCTCGGCTCAGTTGGCGTTTCTGTGTGGAGTTTGCATGGTCTCCCTGTCCACAGGTACAGGTGAATTGGGTAGGCTAAATTGTCCGTAGTGTATGAGTGTGTGTGGATGTTTCCCAGAGATGGGTTGCGGCTGGAAGGGCATCCGCTGCATAAAAACGTGCTGGATGAGTCGGCGGTTCATTCCACTGTGGCGACCCCGGATTAGTAAATGGACTAAGCTGACAAGAATATGAATGAATGAACTCTGATATCCTACACATATCATTAATATAATGTATAAACAGGATTGGACCTAAAACTGATCCTTGTGGCATGCCACATTTTACATTTAGAAAATGACAGTGCATGAGCTAAATGCATAAAGTCAATGTAATAATGATATTTCTTGCATTATTACATTGAGATTATTTTATTTTTATTTTATTTTTTTGATCTTGTAATGATCATACTAAATTCCAGGAAATCTAAATGTAATTATATAGCACATTTCATACACAATGGTAATTCAAGGATCTTTTGTCATTACTTCGTCAACACACACACAGGTCAGGATGTGCTGCCCGAGCCTCTGCCTGAACTCAGGCCTAAAAATAAACTGGCAATAAAACGTTTTAAACTGCATTTGGAGAGAACTGCTCTCTGGAGGCTCATCGAGGGGGCAGAATAAGTCCGGCAGCTCCATCCGCATGTGTGGCAGCAGTGAAACACGTCCCGCCACAGCACTTCTGCAATACCCCGAGGAAAGCACAGTCTGACATGAAGACACATGCAGACTCTGTGAATTCAGGAAAGGTTAAGATGGTTAAAAATAGCAGTGCTTTGTCTGAAAATACACCTTCATGTCATGTGTTTGGCTAACAGAATTATTTACATTGCACCGACTTAATACATTTAGCCTATGCAGTCTCTGGGATCGATCCTATGACCTTGACATTGCAAATGTTGCACTTTACTAAGTAAATTTAATAAGCAAATTTATTTCATGTTTTAAATCATTTTATCGAAACAGACACTATTATATTACTGTATTATATTGCACCTCTCTGCAATATAGATACTGCATATACTTTCAATATACGTATCATGTGTGGTGCTTTGATTGGTCTCAGGTGAAAGTAACTGGTGTCCTGCTGAGAAACCGCTTTAAACTGGATCAGCAGTGTGTTTAGAGCAGCAGGTCAGCAGGTTTATTTAGTGCTGTTGTAGAGCTGTGGTCACTTCAGTCTATCAAACCTGCTGCTGATCCAATTGATTGATATGAGAATAAGTCTGACATACAGTACAAGAACACACAGCTTTATTTCTTTCTTGTTTATTGTCATCTGTCACTTTTGTTTGAATCTTTGCAGTTTTGTTCTTTTGATATTTAAATGTTTTTTTTTCTCTGTTTTTGTTCTTCAACATTCTTTCTTTCTTCGGTGATCTTATTTTCATTCATTCATTCATTTTCTTGTCGGCTTAGTCCCTTTATTAATCTGGGGTCGCCACAGCAGAATGAACTGCCAACTTATCCAGCATACATTTCACACAGCGGATGCCCTTCCAGCTGCAACCCATCTCTAAGAAACATCCATACACACTCATTCACACTCATACACTACAGACAATTTAGCCTACCCAATTCACCTGTACCGCATGTCTTTGGACTGTGGGGGAAACCGGAGCACCCAAAGGAAACCCACGTGAACGCAGGGAGAACATGCAAACTCCACACAGAAACGCCACCTGACCCAGCCAAGGTTCGAACCAGCGACTTTCTTGCTGTGAGGCAACAGCACTACCTACTGCGCCACTGTGTTGCCCATGATATTTTTTTGTCTTCACTTTTTTATCCTTCATTGTTTGGTTCTTTGTATATTTATTTATTTTTTCATTGATTTTTTTTTCTTTCAATATTTTTCTTTCTTTCTTTTTCTTCTCTTACTTTCGTTTGGTTCTGTTTTATTTATTTTTAAATATTTTTTTTCTCTGTTTGAATTTTTTCTTATTTGATCTTTTGTCATTTATTTATTTTCGTTCCTTCCTTCAATATTTTTCTTTTATTCTTTCGTCAGTTCTTTTATTTTCCTTCAATATCTCTTTATTTCATTCTTTCCATCTTTTTTTCATTAATCGTTGGTGATTTTTCCCTTTTCTCCTTTGATCCTTCACTGCTTTCTTGTCTTTTGATATTTCATCATTCCCTTCTTGTCTTTGATTTGTATGTATATATATTATATTCTGTCATCTTTCATCATTCCATTCTTTTGTTAGTTTTTTTTCTATCTTAATATTTTCTTTTATCTCCTCATCTTTCTTTCTTTTTTCTTTCAATTTTTTTAATTTTTGCTCTAAGTACATTCAAGTCCCATATTAGCACTGCTGTAAATAATGATGTACTTGTAAAAAATATTATTTTAGAAGTTTAATGATTTGTCTTCAGTGTCCCACAATTCTGATTTGATCAAGAAACACTATATATATATATGTATGTATGTATGTATGTATGTATGTATGTATGTATGTATGTGTATATATATATATATATATATATATATATATATATATATATATATATATATATATATATATATATATATATATATATATATATATATATATATATATATATCAACACTCAACAGTTCTGTCTGGTTCTCGAATCTGATTGGCTGATAGCCATGCAATATTCTGTAATAACAGCACTCATACAGCCTCTTCCCCCTTCTGTATTACTCCATCCACAGAGTCATAGCAGATCAATAAACTCACTACAGTTTGACAAAAATTGCGGCAATTGGATAACATAATGCACTTTTGAGGCTTTTTTAGGCGAGAATGTAGTTGTTTAGATTGCAGCTATGCAGTTTATTTATAAGGACAGAGCCTATTTAAAATACTTATAATTTCGGAGATACTGTGTGTCAGCGGCCACAAATCTCTGTAGACTGATGGCATTTCATGCTGTTCAGCCGTATAATCTTAAAATGTCAGCAAAATCACAGGCTTTGTCTTTAGACATTATGCTAGACAATCATTCAAACACTAGCTCTAAAGTGACGTTGGTAAAGTAGCACCCGTTTCTGTTGTTCCGACGTCAGCTGCAGATGTGAATAAACGGCAGAAGAAAGTAGTTCCTTTCACAGTTCCTGGATTCTTAGACTCTCCGTGTTTGATTTTGTTTTTTATATGCTCGATTATGCCGTCAAACTGTTGTGTAAACACAATATCAAACTTTTAGCAGTGCATATACTGATATTAGTGTATAAAATGTTACTCTGCTTTATACCTGTTTATTTTTGTGCACTGTTTAAGGCATTCCTATGATCAAAAGAAAGGCATTTATTTGAAATAGAATCTTTTGAGAGATGAGTTTACTGTCAATTTTGATCAATTTTAATTCTATTTGTTCTCTCTTGCATGTTTTTTATTCTTTCGAGATGACTCTATGAACTTATTTGAAACAGTTTTACATCATCAGTGTTGTTCTGTAATGCCCTCAGTGTGGGATGAGACTGATATTCCTTCAGAAAGAAACTCTTCTGAAACCCTGCAAGTGTTTCTGTAAACAGACGAGGCCTCAGTTCTCACGAAGCCGTTTAAAAGTGACGTTTGCATGAACGTCCTTCAGCCATGAGATGGTGCAGTATACGTGACTTTGGGTGGCAAACGCTGGACGTGACTTCCGTTTCCCATTACATTCACATCTGTGTGGCTTTGAGCTGGGCATTTCACTGGATACTGCATATAACATATTTAACCGTGAAAGACACACACCACATCTGGCCCATTATCAGCGCTTTTCTTCAAATGTCTCGCTCAGATGTGTTTGTGCGGTCAGTCAGGGCTGAATCGAAGCGGTTAGAAAAGGTTATCATCTCTCTGGCGGAAACACACACATATTTGGCTCAGTGGCTGACATAAACTAGTAAACAGGAAACTCTTATTTTGATTAGAGACTCATTATAATTGTGCGGGTGTGTGTGTTGCTTTTGGTGCAAGGGTGTAGTAGGAGGTTTGTTAGTGGTTGCTAGTGCTTTTCTAATAAATTATTAAACAGCAAACTCTAAAAGACATTAAAAGAGATTCATTATAAAATGTGTGTGATGATGATGATGATGATAATGTTGTGTGTTTTACTAGCAATGGAAATGCCATACAGCTGATCTTGACTGCTGTGAAATGATTAAATGTATTTTTATATTCAGTAAATATCTGAAACAAGATTCTAGTTTTGTGAATTGTTGCCTGGGACATTTTAAGTAGTTTCTAAAGTGTTCTGTTTGTGTTTTATTTACATTGAAATGTGGTTGTTGGGTATTCTGAGGTGTTGCTAGGGTGTTTCAATGGTTTTTTTGGGTCCTCTGTGTAGCTGCTAGGGCAGTGGTTCTCAAACTTTGGTACGAGTACCACTAGTGGTACGCGGGCTTCCTTCTAGTGGTACGCAGAGGAATGAAATATGTCATGTACATGCTACATATATTTCAAAATTGATCAAAAATGATGTATATAATATGCCATACATGACATATAGCCTATATTTCTGAGGTAGTCTGCCATGTTTTTTTTAACTGTGCAGAGTTGTATCTGCTTTACTGGGCCTACTACGCTACTGTATTTCAATACTGCTCATTTTAGTGGTACTTGGAGAGACAATTTTTTTCAGAGGTGGTACTTGATGAAAACAATTTGAGAACCACTATGCTAGGGTGTTTCAATGGTTGCTAATTTACTCTGGGTGATTATTTGGTGATTGCTAGGGTGTTTTATTAAAATAGTAACCAGGAAACGGTTGATTGGAGCCTCACTATTCTATGTATGTATGCATTACTATAGAAACCAAAGTGCCTTAAAGAGCCCCTATTTTCCATAAAAAAGTGTCATATTTTGGTTTGAAGGGTCTCCAACAGCATTTATTTTTACCTAATTATCCTAACAACTCCCATATGAATCGTTTAGTGATTCATTAGTTCCCAAACCCCTCTTTAGCGCGAAGCTAATATGCGGGGATTGGTCTGTTGATAGCCTGTTGCAAGTGGTCGACAGCGTTTAGCACGAGACAGAGTAAAATGCCCACCACGACTTATCAACATTGTTGAAGTAGTCAGAGTGCAGGGGGCATGTGAGCCCAATGCAGGAGTGCAATAAAGCAGTGCAGTTAAACACCAGCATATTGCTCTATTCTTAACTATAACACACGTTCAGTAATAATCCACACAGTGGAAAAAGCTGAACTAAATACGTAAACAAAGTAGCACGCATCGCATTTTCAACGTGGCATTAGACACGAAATGAGAATACAAGCGGTTACATGTAACAAAACATAATTAAATACATAATTTTCAAGCTAGACAAAACAAGGAGGTGACCATTTTAATTGCACGTACTTACACTGTGAAATGGAGGAAGAAACTGATCCATGAACTGTGTACTGTAAAGTTCTTGTCAAGCTCTGTCAAAGTCTCATACATCAATAGTCTTTTCTGATCTTTCCTTTAACAAACAGCTGATGAATCCCCCGATGGAAGCATGTAAATTGCTAAAGCACTTGTCAGAAAAATGACAGGAGCACAGCACAAGGCTGGGGCTATAATGCTTAGGTATTTTTGCAAAAATAAACTTCAACCACTGACTCTTCAAAGTTTCATCTTTGGGAAGGGACAGTGCCTAATTTGTAAATTGCGAGGTCCTGGAACAGATCGGGGTAACGGATCTAGCATGTTACCCGAGGATGGAGAGGTGTCGCGTGCGAAAGTGGAGAGCGGGGGGTTGTCGCGGAGGAAAGTTAAGATGATCGCGGAAGAAAGTGAAAGTGAACTGCGGACGGGAAAGGAGGGCGGTTGAAGAGAGGGATCGGTAAAATGAGGTGCCGGATCAGATTTCAGAGGATCCAGATCCGACGTGTTCTGACACAAATTAAGCCATGGGTAGGGAAATAACACTAGCTTTCCTTCACACTTCAGAGCACAGCGTCATCACGACATGATTCAACCAGGATCTGCTACAGTGTTTGTCTTCCTCTTTTTCTTTCTTCAGTGTTTGTGGGCGGGGCCGGGAGTTCAATTTTTTGCACGCACAACAAATGGGCAGGGCTTGAGTTCCATATCTACGTCACACCGACGCAGCAAAAGTTTCATCCACAGAGTCGACTTTTACAGATGAATCGATAGTTTTATACATGGTGCACTTTCAGATTTAAGCCTGGATGTTTCACTTCACTTAGAGCTGTGTTTTTGAAAGTCATTTTCAAAAACCCATAATAGGGGCTCTTTAATAGTTGCCAGGTAAATTCTAATAGGGTCTAAAAGTGTTCTGGGTATGTTTTATTATATTGTAGTGTGATTAGCAGTGCTCAAGTAAGACTTTTTCACTATTTGACCAATGAAAACAAAGGTACAATGGATTAGGTAAATGTGAAAGTTGACCTTATGATAGCAGAAAGTCCTCTGGACATCACTATTCTGCCTAAATCATTCATTTCTTATCTTCCATTGATTTAATAATTCTGAAGTTTTGTGTTTATTGCATCATCAGGATTGTATGTTTCGTATATTTATCATAGATGATGTTTTGCAGCAAGTTTAATCGATCATTTATTGTCTTTCTACAGGATATGAGAAGACATGTGATGATGAATCTGCTGGACGCTGAACAGTCTTACGTGGAGTCTCTGCGCACACTCATTCAGGTATGAAAGGCATATTTATATACAGTTGAAGTCAGAATTATTAGCCCCCCCCCCCCCCCCGAATTATTGTAAAGGAGAGAAAATTTCTTCAACACATTTCTAATCATTATAATTTAGTAACTCATCTCTAATAACTGATTTATTTTACCTTTGCCATGATGACAGTAAATAATGTTTGACTAGATATTTTTCAAGACACTTCTATTCAGCTTAAAGTGACATTTAAAGGTTTAACTAGGTTAATTAGGTTAACTAGGCAGGCTAGGGTAATTAGGCAAGTTGTTGTATAATGATGGTTTGTTCTGTAGACTATCGAAAAAATATAGCTTAAAGGGGCTAATAATTCTGACCTAAAAATGGCTTTAAAAAAATCAAAAACTGCTTTTATTCTTGCCGAAATAAAACAAATAAGATTTAAGGAAGAAGAAAAAATATTATCAGACATACTGTGAAAATTTCCTTGCTCTGTTAAACATCATTTAGGAAATATAAAAAAAATAAATAAATAAAATTCTGACTTCAGCTGTAGCTGTGCAAATAAATGACTGACCTTATATAATGACTGATTTCAGCTCTGAGAACATCTTCGACTGAAGCTTTTATCATTTTGATATCACTGCAAATCTCCAAGTGCTTCAAGAACATTAATCATAAAAAACAATATAGGCAATTTGTGTTTGATGAAAACACCCGCAGATGATTTGCACAATAGGAGAACTGAATGACAGAAGCATGATGTTACTGTAAGCGTGACAGCGGAAGCCTCAAACTGCGTTTAATAAGCCAAACAGAGAAACAAATCATCTTTTCCAGTCTCTCCTGACTCATAACCGCCTGTGCCCATGGCTGCCATGGCAACAAGGTGAGCGGGTGACCAGCGCTGCTCCAAAACCACAACAATACTGAGTGCTTCTGAATAAAAACATATATATTTATATATAGTGTAAAAACGAAAAATTATCATCATACTTCCCCACTTGATGGATTACATAAAGAATTGTAAAAAAAAAAAAAATTGTAGTTTGATTTAAAAAAAAATTAAATATGCAAATGAAGCATTGTTTAGTTTAATATGCACTAATTTGCATACATTTCTAAGACAAAAGCCTGAATATTTTGACTACTTCATGTTCAAAATTCATGTTTGTTTGTTTATTTTTAAGTAATTTATTAATTATATTATTTATTTAGTTTATTAATTTAAATTATTTGTTAAATTAATTAGTTTAATTAATTCATTCATATTATTTAAATAATTTAACTTATTTATATAATGTATTTATTTATCCATTTTATATTTCATATTCATTTTGAGGAATCTTCTTTTATTTGTCAGAAAGACAGAAATATATTTAGAAAAAATATTTTTTTATTTTCATTTGCATTTATTTATTTAGTAAATTTTGTAGTACGGTTTAAAGTCTTATGTTTAAATATGCTAATGAAGCATTGTTTAGTTAAATATGTAGTAATTTGCATACAATTCTAGGACAAAAAGCCTCACTATTTTGACAACTTTTTGTTTAAAATTCATGTTTGTTTGTTTGTTTATTTTTTAATGAACTAATTAATTAATTATTAATTAAATTATATATATTTTTATTTTATTTAACTTATTAATTTTATTTATTTATGTATTTTTGTTTATTTAATTTATTAAATGTATTAAATTTATTTATTTTATTCATGTATTTAATTAATTCATTGTATTTATTTAATGTATTTATTAATTCCATATTTTTTATTTCATATTCATTTTGAAGAATCTTCTTATATGACTTTATTTGTCAGAAAGACAGAAATAAAGAAAATTATTATTATTTTCATTTATATTTGCATTTCTTTATTTAGTATACTTTGTAGTACGATTTAAAGTCTTATGTTTTAAATATGCAAATGAGGCATTGTTTAGTTAAATATGCAATAATTTGCACACATTTCTAAAAACAAAAGCCTAAATATTTTGACAACTTCATGTTCAAAATTCATGTTTGTTTGTTTATTTTTTAATTAATTAATCAATTATTAAATAAATTATTTTTATTTATTTATTTATTTTCATTAATTTAATTAATTTATTTAATTACTTTAATTTATTATTTTAATACATTTATTTAATTAATTTATTTAATTAATTTATTTTATTTGTTTAATGTATTTATTTAATTAATTTATTTAATGTATTTATTTATTTATTTCATATTTCCTATTCATTTCGAGGAATCTTCTTATATGACTTCATATACTGTCAGAAAGAGAAATAAAGAAAGTTATTATTATTTCATTTCCATTTGCGTTTATTTATTTAGCATTTTTTTGTTGCACGACTTCAAGTATTATGTTTAAATATGGCGCAGTGAACGCAGTAGGTAGTGCTGTCGCCTCACAGAAAGAAGGTCGCTGGTTCGAGCCTCGACCTGGTCAGTTGGCATTTCTGTGTGGAGTTTGCATGTTCCCCCCTGCGTTCACGTGGGTTTCCACCAGGTGCGGTACAGGTGAATTAGGTATGCTAAATTGTCCGTAGTGTATGAGTGTGAATGGGTGTGTATGGGCATCCGCTGCGTAAAACGTGTGCTGGATAAGTTGGCGGTTCATTCCACTGTGGTGACTCTTGATTAATAAAGGGACTAAGCCGAAAAGAAAATGAATGAATGAATTAATTATTTATTTAATTTATGTAATGTATTAAATTATTTAATTTATTTAATGTATTTATTCATTCATTTCATATTCATTTTGAAGAATTTTCTTATATGACTTCATTTGTCAGAAAGATTATTATTAGAGAAAATATTAAAGAAAATTATTATTATTTTAATTTCCATTAGAATGAAAAGTACCAAAAAAAAAAAAAAAGCCCAAAATCTGTAAATTAACAGGTGAAAAATGTTTTGTCTGGAGTGTCTGGTCTTAAAGGCAGTGTTTTACATCAGCACTGGTAAATGGCGTGAGAGCAGGGGTTTATGGGTATATCAGCGTGAAGGTGTGGATGTGCAGATCTGAAGAAGGTGTTGGAGATCTACATGAAGGATGGATGAAAGACGAGAGTGTTCATCATGTTTTCAAGCACGTATGAAGATCATTGGCCAGATGTGCTCTAGTCAAAACAGCATAAAATGAACCAGCCTGTGACCTGAGACAGACACAGTTGATTTTGTGTGTTGATTTTGGACTTGTACTGCAATATTAACAGGCTTTTTTAAACCAATATCAGCGCAGTATCATGAGAATAACATGATATATGAATATGATTATTTGGTTTTATGATAATTGGTTTTGTGTTTTAGTTGTTGGTGTGTATTTATATAGTTTATTATGCATCATTGTACCATGGTAAGATCACAATATTTTACTTTAATTGATGTTGCATTTGTTATTTTTTGTAATATAAGTCGACTTTAGATGTAAATTGGCCATATTTACATTAATAATAAAACGTCTATTTTTATATGACATTTTTTTTTATGGTTTTCAAAAATAAAAGTCAGAAAAAAAATTGCATTTAAAAGTATTCAAATGTTTATTATTGAAATCATTTTAACATGTTTAGAATTAGAAAAAAAATTACATTTAAAATATTATTAATATTAATAAATGTTCTTATACGTACTAATGTGCAATCTTATGTAATTTTATAGAGGTCGAATGATTTGTAAGTGGGATCTGGTGTCATTTATAGATAAATAAATAGCATTTTGATACTTTTTTGTTGTGAAGAAACTTTTGTTTGGCCTCAGTAAAGATTTATTAAGAATAATAAATGTTCTTATACCGACTAATATGCAATTTTATCTGATTTTATACAGTAGACGTGAAATCATTTGTTAAGATTTAGATTATTAAGATTAATAGATGTTCTTAAACCTACTAATACTTAATTTTATAGAAGTTAAATTAATTATCATTGACATCTGGTATTATTTATTAATAAGTAACATTCTGATTAGAGCTAAGCGATATTGGAAAAATATGACTATGCAATATTTTTCTGCAATATGTATTGCGATATAAATACAATTTAATCAGATACAGGGCTCTAAACTAAATTTTAAACTGGTTTAACTGGTGTGCTTAACTGGTTTTTACACTGGTGCACCCATTTTTTTTTTAACAGCTTCAGCACAATCCATATAACCACAGTCAAAGAGACTTTTTTGTTGCACTTGAATGGCTGGTCACACCGGTGTGACATCAGATTTTTTTCACCATTGAGAAATTAGGTCGTACTCTAAAAGAAGTTAAATCTGTAAGTGGCATCTGGTGTTATTTACTGATAAATAAATAGCATTTTGATTCTTTTTTAGTTTTTGTTTTGTCAGTAAAGAGCTATTAATATTACTAAAAGTTTTAAACCATACTAATAGGCCATTTATAGAAGGTAAATGAGTTGTAATTGACATTTTAATGCAATTTATTGATTAATAAATAACATTTTCCTTCATTGTTGTTGTTAAGCAGGTGTTGTTTTGTCTCAGTAAAGATTTATTAATACTAATAAATGTTCTTATACATTGTAATTTGCAGTTTTTATGTGATTTTATCAAATTAAAATGAGTTACAATTGACATTTCATGCAATTTATTAATACATAAATAAGATTTTGATACTTTGTTGTTTATAAGTTCATATTTTGTGGAAGAACTAATTTATAATAAGTTTTCTTATACCTACTAATATGCAATTTCATGTGATTTTATAGAAGATAAATATTTTGTAAGTGGCATCTGGGTCATTTACAGATAAATAAATAGCATGTTGATGCTTTTTTGTTGTGAAGAAACTTTTGTTTGGCGTCAGTAAAGACTTATTAATATTAATTTATGTTCTTATACCTACGAATATGCAATATTTTCTGTCATCTGATGTTATTTATTGATAAATAACATTCTGATTAGGGCTCAGCGATATTGGGAAAATATGACATTGGGATATTTTGTGTTTCTGCAATATGTATTGCGAGATGAATTCAATATCACCAGAAACAGGGCTCTAAACTAACTTTTGACACTGGTTGCAATGGCGTGCCTAACTGGTTTTTGCACTGGTGCACTTTTTTTCTTAGGTGCATCAGCACAATCCATATAACCACAGTCACAGAGACTTTATTTTGCGCTTGAATGGCTGGTCACACCGGTGTGACCTCAGATCATTTTTTCAATATTAAGAAATTAGGTTGCACTCTAGAGCCCTGGGATCTAGCTCTATTTAAAAAAGCATTTATTTACACTGATTTGGGAATATTCTGGGTGTGCATCATACATAAAATATAATAATCAGTTTAAAGCATAGATAAATACAGTATAGCAAAGATCAAAAGTGAAATATACATGGCTTACAGTTACAAATGGCACAGTTTTGTGTTCCTGAATGCACAGTCACAGCCTTATAAACATATGCGGATGATAAACTTTCACTCTGTGGTTAAACTCCACAAATATCATGTTGTCAAAATTCTGGCTCTTGCTCAAATATAATCCCGACATATAAACTCAACATTGCATATCCTAGGATGCACACATTGCGATATTGATGCCCTAAATCTGATACTATTTTACTTTTTAGGAAGTATTGTTGTTTTGTCAGTAAATATATTATTAATATTAATAACTGTTCTTATATATACTAATATTCAATTTTATTTGATTTTATATGAAGGTAAATCATTTGTAATGGACATTTGATGTCATTTATTGATTGTTAGGAAAATTATTGTTCAGAAATCCATGTTTTGTGTCAGTAAAGTCGGAGCAGAATGTTTGTTAGCATTTGATGCGACACAGTTTACATCCCAGAGGAAGAGTCAGGCATTTCCTTTAATTACAGTCTGTCCCTAACTACATGCGCACACACGCATTCTCTCATTTACTCATGCATATTCACTGTTATTGCATGCATATTGATTGATATGTATTAATGCATATTCATCTTTATTTTTAGTGCATTCAGTTCTCAGCCTAAGAAAATGTGTGAATGTAAAAATGTGTCAGATGTGCACATTTCAGTGATGCATTTATGGTTTCAGCAATAAATTGCATAAATGCAGGTTTGTTTTAGATCTGTCTTTGTGTTTTTGGGTGCAGGGCTACATGAAGCCGCTGAAGCATCCAGAAAACCCGCCTTTGTGTGACCCGTCACTTGTGGACGAGATGTTTTACCAGATCCCAGAAATCCTGGAGCACCATGAGCAGTTTCTGGAGCAGGTGCTGGACTGTGTTCACCAGTGGCACGACAAGCAGACCATCGGACACGTGCTCATTCAGTCGGTGAGACTCGTATTCCTGTTTCTGTACTGTTTACATTCATGCTGCATTGGAGAAATCAGAGCTGATGGTGAAACAAAGTCATATATGTTTAAGGTTTAAAGTCACAGTGCATATAAATATCACGTCATGTTCTTGCTAAACACCAATTTCACACTAAAAATATTCTTGCTGACTTATTTTTTTTTCTAAAAATATTTAGTTAGACATTGCAAAACTTAAAAAATTGCATATTGCAAATTAATATTTTTATTGTAAATGTAATAAAGACATACAAACATACCAAATAAAAACACACAATAAAAAATACAAATAAAACAGGAATATATTAAACAAATAAATAAATAAGCGCTGGATTGCAACATAAAAATATTAGTTGTCATGCCTTTTTGAGAACAATCAAGACAGAACCAAATAGATTTTTTATTTTATATATATTTTTTATTTTGTTTGTAATTGTTTTTATTGCATTTTATGTTACTTTATATGTAATTTATTTTATTACATTTATAATAAGAATAATAACTAGTTGTAATACATATTATTATAATAGCATAATTGCAAAATATTAATATACTGTTTAAGTACTATTTTTTTTATAATACATTCTATATTACATAGCATTTTTGGTATGTTTTGTGAAACCCCCTGGGTCGCCAACATTGTTATTGGATCCGATCGCAGTGGCCGCCCAAAACACACTTCATAGTCGTTACTAAAAACACAGTAAACAGTACCCAGTTCTCAACGGTGTTATTCAGACACCTCGCCACCCTAACCACCCCCCACCCCACTTTGAGTCGACTCTTTTATAGATGAATCAACAGTTTTAAACACTGTCCACTTTAAGATTTAAGCCTAAGCTGGATCTTTCACTTCACTTCGATCTTTCACACTACATGGAAGGTCATTTTCAAAAAACCCATAATAGCGGCTCTTTTAACCTTAATGTTTGCATTTTGTCACTTAATGGATCAATGATTTTTTCGACGTCACCTCATACTTCAGTTTCTCATCAAATCTTCCAACCAATCAAATGCTCTCTAGTACCTGACCTGCCTAGCCCCCTTCAAAACACAATAGCTTGTTCTGTACGTAACTCAGTTTTGAGCTCAGGGTTGAGATTAGTGTGTTTCCAGCTGATAGTAGTGTGTGAATGTCTCTGGACAGTGATTTGATGGACAGCAGGTGTTTGTTTGGGTTGATGTGGAGGTTTTGGTTATTAGCTGATGTGGAGCCGCAGTGTCTCAACCCTCTGATCTTACATTGTTTGGGTCTGTGCTGACGTGATGCTGGAGCCGCTCTGTCTTACACGCACACACACACACACACACACACACACACATACTTGTATACAGTTGAAGTCAGAATTATTAGACCTCCTGTGGATTTTTTATTATTTTTCACATATCTGCCAAATGATGTTTAACAGAGGAAGGAATACAGTATTACCTATCATTTTTTTTTCTTCCAGAGAAAATGTTATTTGTTTTAGTTTGGCTAGAATAAAAGCGTTATTTTTTATTATTATTTTTTTTAAACGGCACTGACATTCACTGAGCTGTGAGGCCGGTGTCTAGCCGATGAAAGTAAATCCATATGATAGCGGGAATGACGATTTCTTCTTCCTGTTTTACGGTGGTCGTCAACAAAGTTTTTGGTGCCTTACTGCCACCTCTGGGGAAACTTGCTTGATGGAAAGGTGACTGAGGAAGAGGCGTTATTTCCTCTTGACTATACCTCGAGAAGTACATGCTAAGATGCAGTAACTTAATTTTTGATGCTGTGCTCAAAAAATAAAAGTACTTTATTATATATATATATATATATATATATATATATATATATATATATATATATATATATATATATATATATATGGGGTGACGCAGTGGCGTTTCTGTGTGGAGTGTGCATGTTCTCCCTGCGTTCGCATGGGTTTCCTCCGGGTGCTCCGGTTTCTCCCACAGTCCAAAGACATGCGGTACAGGTGAATTGGGTAGGCTAAATTGTCTTTAGTGTATGTGTGTGAATGTGTGTGTGGATATTTCCCAGAGATGGGTTGAGGCTGGAAGGGCATCCGCTGTGTAAAAACATGCTGGATAAGTTGGTGGCTCATTCCACCCCAGATTAATAAAGGGACTTAGCCGAAAAGAAAATGACAGAATAAATGAATGAATGAATGAATGAATGAAAGAAAGTCAGTATTTTTTACAGTGTATTTTTAAGTCTTTATAACTAATGAGGACCAGTAAAATATCTTCACTAGAGTTGTCATAATATTTCACTATAAAAGAGATATTTAATTAGGCCCTAAGAAGGTTGCTAAAACCAGTACACACACACACTAGGTCCTCATCAAATCAGTGTAATTAGAATGAAACTGAGACCGGACTGCATTTGCACTTGCTCCGAGAACTGTTTGAGCAGGCAGTGGATTAAAGCTACTGTAATAATGTTGTAAATAATGTTCAATTTCTTAAATGGACTGATCATTTCGCTTCACTGCCATTATATTCTGCTCAAAATCTCCTTTAATGTTGTACTGAAAAAATAGTCACTTACATCTTGGATGACCTTGAGTAAATAAACAGGAAATGTTATTTTTTTCTGGTGAAATGCACCTTTAAGGGGTTAATGAGGATCTGCTTTGCTGCTGTTTTGAACACTCTGATATGAACTGAAAGGCTCAGTTGGGTGTAGTTTAGTTTTGTAATGATTATGGTTATGTTATGATGTCGGGAAGTGATTTCTCTCAATGGGGACTTCAATATGTTTTTCAATTTTAAGCTTTGAGACATAACAGGAGCAACACAAAAACAAAAACAAACAAACAAAAAAACATTCATTCACTCTTTGCTTATCACAAACCTTTATGAGTTTCTTTCTTCTGTTGAACACAAAAGAAGACATTTTAAATAATGTTGGAAACCTTTAACCATTGACTATGGAAGTCAATGGTTACAGGTTGTCAGCATTCTTCAAAATGTCTTCTTTTGCGTTTAACAGAATAAATGTTTAAAAACACTTGAGGGAGAGTAATCAGCAAGTAAAAGATCATATTTTGGGTGAACTGTCCCTTAAAAAGTCCTGCTATAACTTCTGCAAGAAAGCAGCATTATCCTCTTTTATTAAATAACAGAAAGTCACATGCTGGAGTAAAACATGAAAACCATGGGTCATTCACCTTGTTTCATAAGTTAAAATATTAAATTATTTAATTTGGTTGGTTATATTACATTCATGTGCAGTTTAATGTTAAGAACAACTTAGAGCTAGACTTGAGGAAACCTGTGCACCACGTGGATGTATAAAATCTTTAGTTTCTTTTTCTTTTTGTATAAAGTCTTGGCGTTTTTGATCTTGACCTTTTTTCTAGGATATTTCAGTTAGTTACTTGATTTGTCTTTTTCTATTTTTAGTAATTGTAGTACTCCAAATGACTTCAGCTAGTTGCCTGTTTTATTTTATTTTAGTATCAGTAATTTATTACTTGAGCTTATTTGATTATTATTATTGCTATTTTGTAGTCTAGTAAGTTGTGTGTGTATTTACTTCTTATTGTTTTACTGTTTTTAATACTGTAACTGTAACTTAGTTTACTTTATTTCATTTATAATTTCAGTAATTTTTGTTTTGTTGTGTTGTATTCATAGTTTTGGTAATTGTAGTGCTTGTGTTTGCTTCAGTTAGTTGCCAAGTTTATCTTATTTATATTTTGACTTTTGAGTACTTCAGCGTTTTATTTCAGCTTTTTGCCTGTTTTATTTTGTATTATGACCAATAAAAAGCTTTTTCAACTAATTTCAACTAGCTTTTTATTATATTTAGTTTTAGTAGTTTAATTACTATCACTTTTATGTTTATTATTTTATTTATTCATAGTTTTAGTAGTTTTAGATTACAGCTTTGTTAAATTTATTTATAGGATAAGTACTAATTATTAGAATACATGTTCATTGTTTTTTATTTCATATGATCTAGTTACTTTGAGGGTTTCAGATTAAGTTCAGATAGTTTCATTATTTTTTAAGTATTATTTTTAATTTAATTTTATTCATTCATTCATTCATTTATTCATTTATTTATTTATTTATTTATTTATTTATTTATTTATTTATTTATTTCTATCAGCTCCATCATCCACATACTGTATAAAGCCAAAGAGCTTAGAATGACCAAGAGGCGACACCCTAGTGTAATTTCAGAAACAGCCACTAGAGGGAGGGGCGGCCATTTTGGAATGAAAA
This sequence comes from Danio rerio, assembly GCF_052040795.2. Taxonomy (NCBI): domain Eukaryota; kingdom Metazoa; phylum Chordata; class Actinopteri; order Cypriniformes; family Danionidae; genus Danio; species Danio rerio. The sequence continues at coordinate 4,701,802 of NC_141038.1, read as the reverse complement.
CTCCAATAGAACAACAGCATATTATAAGTCTGTAAAACAAACTATTAAAAGTGCTGATGATTGTGATAATAAATGTTGTATTGTTGTCATTTAGGTTGTATCTCAGCTTTAATACGCTTTTTAAATGAATAAATAAATAACAAAGCAGCTGCTAGCCATCGCGACAGTAATGAGATCCAATCTAGGGGCGATCACTTTCACTCCAAAATGGCCTAATCCAGGGCTGTTGCTGGGCGCTGCTGCTGCAATGGAACGTTCTATTGAGTGTCGCCTCTTGGTCATTCTAAGCTCTTTGTTGACGCTGAGAAGCATTTTTAATGGTATTTTATTACATGGTGGTCTGGAATACCCGCTTCTGATTGGTCAATCATAAAATGATTCCCAGTTAATACAGGCTTATCCGGGAACTTCAAGTCACTGCAACCGTCAGAGAATGCCGTTAAAAGTGCATCCACATTCATATGCGTCTGCTTGTCTGTCAGTGTCACGCTGCATTTTTTGACAGTTTTGGACTTGTTTCTGACTGTTTGGCGCCGTCTTGTGAATGAATAATACTTAGTTTATGCTTTATTCAGCCATTTTCGTTTCTGTCAGCTTTGCGTTTTTGTCCGTTTGGCGCCATCTTGTGACTGAGTAATGCGCAGGTTAGCATTGTGCAACGCAATACTCCATCAACTGTTTGCGTTTCTGTTAGCTTGCTTTGCTTTAATTATAGCATTAATGAACTATTACGGCTCAGAACTATGTTTTGTGTGTAATGTTTAGGTTTTGTTGCAAGTAGCCATGTAATAAGCTGGATAAAGTATATCCAGGATGGTTGTTTTCTCAGAATAAAGTCCTTCAGTCTGATACAACAATGCTGTCAGGCTTTATTCTGCAATAACAACCTCCTGGATGTACTTTATCCCTAATATAACATATTTCAAAACTCTCTGAGGACAATATTCTACCTCAAACATTTCTATTCGACTGAGGTATGTTGGTTTTATATTCCAACATTCAAACTTTCTCAATTATAGCCTATAATTTCAGAAAAGCATTTCTAAATAGGGAAATCGTATTAGATGACTTTTAAAATACAGCATTGTTTAGTTAATTAAATTAAACAGTGTTAATGTTGTTTAGAAGTCCTACTTTATGCTGTTTCAGACTTTCAATGTGCAAGTCACAAGTTTTAAAAATGAACTAATATGCGAATACAAAACAGCATTACCTCAATTTCTATCCGTGATCTTTAGGCTAAGTTGAATACTCTTGACTGATGTTATCTCCTCTTTTTTTCCTCAGTTTTCCAAAGAGACTCTGGCTAATATTTATTCTGCATACATCGACAATTTCATGAACGCCAAAGACGCTGTGAGAATCGCCAAGGAGGCCAAACCTGCTTTCCTCAAGTTTCTGGAGGTACAGTACAGTTTTTTTCTGCCTAAAACAGAAACCATGGAGAGCCGGATTAAAACATCACATTGCCAAACTTACACTCTCAGAAATAAAGGAACATGAGCTGTCACTGGGGTGGTACCTTTTCAAAAGGTACACATTTGTACTTAAATGGTCCATTTTGGTATCTCAAAAGTATATATTACTACCTAAAAAAATTAAGAGGAACACTTTTATACTTTTTAGGTACTATTATATACCAGTTAATTTGTACTTTTGAAAAGGTACCACCCGAGTGACAGATCACGTACCTTTATTTCTGAGAGTGTAATGGATTTTGTCTTGCAAATAAATAATGCTGAAGAGGTTCATCTTCTATCTTTATGTTGGAATTTTTCGTCTTTAGTTGGAGATGGCGAGACATATGAGGTGTAACTGTGTTATTTTAGAGGTATAGTTAATATTAGTATGTATTCATATTTTGTAAAACGCTTTTATTTTTATAAATAGCCTTCATCATCTTGTATTTTGATGTTTTTTATTTATATAATTTCTTTATTAGTTGTACTCTTAATAAGTTTTGTATTTTAAAGGTACAAAATGGTGAATAGTAAAAAAAAGCTTCCTTATTTAAGCCAGCTGGCTGTTTTATTTGAAGTCTTATTAGCTTTACTCAATTATTTTAGTGTTTCACTATATATCAGATTTTATTGTATCATTTGTTGTTTGTTGTGTTTTTTAATTTTTATTAGTTTTGGTTTAATTTTTCATATTAATGCTAATATTATAATTAGTTTTACTTTTGATTTATTTTAGTCTTTTAGTGTTAATTAGTTGTTAAGTATAATTTAATATTTAAAAAACTGTTTGCTTTATATATATATATATTTGTATTAGTAATTCCAGTACTTAAAATTATTTTAGTTATTTGCTGTTTTTATCGTATTTATTTTCTTAAATATAATATGGTTTTAGTTATGTATTTGTGTCATTTTTAAAAGTTATTTTAATATTTTAATAGTTTTTTTTAATTGCTTTTCTTTAATGTTTTTTTATTTAGCTCCCAAAGTAAAATGACTAACTTTAGTTTTGTACATTTTCCATTAAATCAGTGTATTTTCTTTTATTTCTGCACCATATGAAATACTTTTATTTATTTGGGTTTTGAAATTGCATTAATTAGAAAAAAAAAAGGTTGTTTAATTGCTTTATTTGTTGCTTTATTCTTCGAAAGACCCACCTCTCAGTGATAAAGGTCCCAAATTTGTCCCGTACACAAGCTCATTATGTTCTATTTTGATAATAAATTGTGAAAATAACCCATCAAAGAAGCCTTTAACACACAGGTGTCAATCTCAGTTCCAAAAGGGCCGCAGCTCTGCACAGTTTAGTTCCAACCCTAATTAAACACACCTGATCAAACTAATTGAGTCCTTCAGGCTTGTTTAAAACCTACAGGTAAGTGTGTTGGAGCAGGGTTGGAACTAAACTGTGCAGGGCTTCGGCCCTTTTGGAACTGAGTTTGACACCCCTGCTTTAAGACCAAGCGGAAGCCTGTGTTCTTCTGTTGCTTTGGCATGATTGAGGAGAGTTGAATGTGCTGACCAGTGTGTTTATCTTATAAATGACAATAGGCTAGTTTTTAATTTAAAATTTGAGCAGATTTTTCTTTTTTTTTCTAATGATATACGATGTAATAAATTTGTATTTGAAAAATAGTGTTTTTAATAAGTATTTTATTTTTCTTTTAAATAATTAGGAAATGTTTTTGGTACATCAAAAAGTGTGGTTATGATGACCATCTGACATTCTGATCCTGCAAAAAATAGTGCTTAAAATGTCACTAAAGTGCAGTATTTAAAATCATTCATTCATTCATTTTCTTCTCGGCTTAGTCCCTTTATTAATCCAGGGTCGCCACAGCGGAATGAACCGCCAACTTATCCAGCAAGTTTTTACGCAGCGGATGCCCTTCCTGCCGCAACCCATCTCTGGGAAACATCCACACACACACACACACACGCTCATACACTATGGACAATTTAGCCTACCCAATTCACCTGTACCGCATGTGTTTGGACTGTGGGGGAAACCAGAGCACCTGGAGAAAACCCACGCGAAGGCAGGGAGAACATGCAAACTCCACACAGAAACGCCAACTGAGCCGAGGTTTGACCCAGCGACCTTCTTGCTGTGAGACGACAGCACTACCTACTGCACCACTGGCTCGCCCGTATTTAAACCCAGTATTTAAAAAGGTCCAGGTTTTTTTTTGTTTTTGTTTAGCTGCCAAACCAGTGATTGTAATTTTTTGTTATTTTATTAAGTTTTTCAGATAATTTATTTTATTTTATTTTTATTTCAATAAACAAAATATTTTTTTCACAGTAGCAACTTCTCATTTATCTGCTTTTAATGTTTGTGCTGAATCATAAAAGGTTTGAGAAATGAATGCGCTGATTTCTGCCCTCTAGTGGTGAAAACTCAAACTGATCTGAGCTCTCCAGTACAGGGCTGTTATGAACTGTTGTGTTTTGTTAATTGTCTGTAATTGTTTGTCTTTCCTCTTCAGCAAAGCATGCGTGAGAACAGAGAGAAACAAGCTCTGGGTGACCTGATGATAAAGCCGGTTCAGAGAATCCCTCGATACGAGCTGCTGGTCAAGGTGACTCTCACATTATTTCTTAAACTTTTGTATCTTCATGTCTTGATTTTGAAGCAAGGCAGAATAATAAATTCAAATAAAGACATTGAGCTGGCGAATTATTATTATTATTATGATCATTATTATTATAAATAATTAATAAAATAAACAATAAATAATACAGTAAGATATAATAATAAATGTATAATAATAATAATAATAATAAATGTATGATAATAATAATTATAATACTAAATGTATAACAATATTATTAGTAATAATAATAATGATAATAGTAATTATAATAAATGTATAATAATAATAATAACAATAAATGTATGCTCATAATAATAATAATGATAATAATAATAATAATAATAATAATAATAATAATAATAATGATAATAATAATAATAATAATAATAATAATAATAAATGTATGATAATAATAATAAATGTTTATTAATAATAATAATAATAATAATAATAAATGTATAATAGTAAATGTATAATAATAATAATATTAATAATAATAAATGTATGATAATAATAATTATAATACTAAATGTATAACAATAATATTAGTAATAATAATAAATGTATAATAATAATAATAATAAATGTATGCTCATAATAATAATAATGATAATAATAATAATACTAATAATAATAACAATAATAAATGTATGATAATAATAATAATAATAATAATAATAAATGTTTATTAATAATAATAATGATAATAATAATGATAATAATGATAATAATAATAATAATAATAAATGTATAATAATAATAAATGTATGCTTATAATAATAATGATAATAATAATATTAATAATAATAAATGTATAAAACTAAATGTAAAATAATAATAATTATGAATGTGTAATAATAATAATAATAATAATTATATATATATATATATATATATATATATATATATATATATATATATATATATATATATATATACATATGTATATATATATAATAAATGTATAATAATAAAAATAATAATAATAATAATAAATTTGTTGTAATAATCATGTTGTATTTTATTATTTGCTTAACATTTTTAAACATCATATTTAGTGGTAGTTTTTGGTCTTTATATACGGATTTAACAAATTTTGCCAGATGTCCACCTGATGTTGTGTTTGTGTTTGTCAGGATCTGCTGAAACACACTCCTGAGGATCATCCAGATTACCTGTTTCTGTTGGATGCTCAGAAGAACATCAAGCGTTTGGCGGAGCGGATCAACAAGGGCAGACGCAGTGCAGAGGAGCTGGAGAGAGAAACACGCGTCATGCAGGAGATCGAGGCGCACATCGAGGGTGTAGAACATGTAGGACACACACAAACTCACACAGAGGGTTCATTAGGCCACACATACAACTGAAGTCAGTTATTCACTCTCCTGATTTCCCAAATGATGTTTAACAGCATGGTATTTTTCACATTATTTCCTTTAATATTTTTTTCTTCTGTTAAAAGTCTTATTTATTTTATTTTGGATTTATAAGGTCAATATTATTAGCCTCCATAATCAATATTTTGTTTTTAATCGTCTACAGATCAAACCATCGTTATGCAATGCCTAATTACCCCAACATGCCTAATTAACCTAGTTAAGCCTTTAAATGTCACTTTAAGCTGTATAGAAGTGTCTTGAAAAATATCTAGTCAAATATTATTTACTGTCATCATGGCAAAGATAAAATAAATCAGTTATTAGAAATAAGTTATTTAAACTATTGTTTAGAAATGTGTTGAAAAAATCTCTCTGTTAAACCGAAATTGGGGATAAAAATATATACAGAGGGCTAATAATTTAGGAGACTTCAACTATACGCACACGTATAGTTCATCAGGCCATACACACACACAGACACAGCATTATGTGCACTATTTATTTCAAGCTTTAGTCATTTTAGTGTTTGGTTTCAGATTTTTATGCATTTTCTTATTATTATTTGAAATTTCTTTTAATATTTATTTTATTCAGTGTTTTAAATGTTTTATAGTTTAATAAAAAAATATGAAAATAGATATTTTTTCATATAAAAAAATGTATTTCTAGATATCAGGACCCACACTACTTAATTTATTGTCAACGAAGTGTTTTTTATGTAATTTCTTTTATTATTTAAAATTTCGGTTATTATTCTTTTAAATTCAGTTTAATATTTTTATTATTCAGGATAAATTATTAGTGTAAATTATTTTATATTTTAATAATATTAGAATATTTATAATCAGAAGGATTATTAGTAGTAGTCGTATTTCATGATGGATGGATGGATAGATAGATAAATAGACAGACGGACGGATGGACAGACAGACCGACAGATCGATAGATAGATCGATAGATAGATAGATAGACAGACAGACCGACCGACCGACCGACAGACAGACAGATAGACAGATAGATAGATTGATCTATTGATCGATTAGACAGATGGATGGATGGATGGATGGATGGATGGATGGATGAATGGATGGATGAATGGATGGATGGATAGACGGATAGATGATAGACAGACAGACAAAGTTTGACATTTAAATAAACATGCTTGATCCACAATTTGATTACTGAACAAGTTACCAGCTCACCTTTTTTGTATACAATTTTGTGTGTGACTAAATATGTACATTTAACTAGTGTGACGGCTACTTTGTCCTCATAATGTTTTTTTTTTTTTTCTTTATCAGATCCTAAACCCACAGAGAAAGTTCCTGAGACAAGAGATGGTGGTGGAAGCGGTAAATAAATC
>NC_141038.1:4655000-4690000 GCF_052040795.2 Danio rerio | reverse complement strand
AACAAAGAGCACTGGTCGCTCACTTACCAAATCTGTAGAGACAGGACAATCACCAGCAACTAGAGCCGCGTCTTTATTAAGAGGAGACTAAAGTGAATCCGGATCTCAGTGTTTGCAGATGAGAACAGCTCTCAGGTAAACAATAATCCTCCTTAGACACATAAGTTATTGTTGTTGAGCGTCGCGTACACTGTTAATCCACACGTGACTCCAGCTGCGCTCTCACAGAGAGAAAATGAAAACAAAACTTAACGGCAGCAAACTATAAAAGCAACACTTCACGCTTGTTTTGCCAACACAACGTGGCGTCTCTGTCGTCTAAACACTGTGACAGTAATGAATATTAATGAAGTTGCACAATAGAGTGCGCTGATTGGTTTGAACCAAGCCTTACACATGCATTAATGCATCACACTGTAAGACGTAATAAGACACACTCTGGCACAGACGTCCAGTCTGCACGCTGGAATACACGCTATTATGTCATGACCGTGACGCAGCTTCAAAAATTCGTTTCAAACCGGAAGTACGAATTTGCTTGAAATAACGCAAAAACAACCAATTTACACTTTTTAGTGAAATATAGGTGTCCTAATAGTGTTTTTAGCTGTGTGGGACACATATACCACTGTCAACAGCTCAACACATGTGTTTTGGTGTTTCGTGACCCTTTAAAAAGACAGCTTGCGATATTCCTGCTGCTGCCGACTGTTTTTATTATTGAGTGAAGTTTTTAAACTAATTTCGAGAGGAGCATGTGATATAATTGACTGCAGCTGGCCTCCCATCTACACTCATTAGTTAGCCAATCAGATCTATCCTAACTCACTATAAGTAGCCTAGCTAGACATTACTCCATTATCTTTGTTTTCCGAAGAAACCCCCCATCCACTCCTTTCTCCTCCTTTTCTCCTTTACAAAAAGGGGAGCTCTCGAGAACCACCTGATCTCGTACTCCCCTCACATGCTCTATGGACCTGGCGGGAGCCCTGGGCTCAACTATCTCCGAGCTCAGGGTTCTCTCCCGGGACAGCATGCCAAACCTGCTTACAGTTGTCAAGCAATATCTAAGTGTGAACTCTTGAATCAATAATAAAATCAAAAATACAGTGAAGATGCTTAAAGCACAGTTTAAACAACAGATTTAATAGCTCATTTCTAAAAACTGATTACTTTTATCTTTGCTATGATGACAGCACATTATATTTTACACATTATATTTATAATAATAATAATAATAATAATAATAATTCATTTTATTTATAAATGGTGCCTTTCTGGACACCCAAGGTCGCCTTACAGTAAGCATCAGCAGACATGCTAAACAAATTAAACATTACTAAAAACAATCATTGACCAAACAAGTTAAAACACAATAGCGAATATAAAAGAACATAATAAAAACATGATTAAAAAAAATTGTTAAGTAAAAGCCTGCTTAAAAAGATGGGTCTTTAGACGTGATTTAAAAGTGTGAAGACTATCACTGCTCCTAAGATCTAGGGGAAGTGATTTCCATAGCCGAGGAGCCATAGAGCTAAAAGATCTGTCTCCCATTGTGCTCAATCGAGTGCAAGGTGGTACTAGGGTGAAGTTGTTGGCTGATCTAAGGGTACGAGAAGGGGTGTAAATATGAAGAAGTTCAGTGAGATATTGAGGAGCGAGATTATGAAGTGCCTTAAAAGTTAGAAGTAATATTTTAAAATCAATTCAATACTTTACTGGAAGCCAATGAAGCTGATAGAGGAGTGGTGTGACGTGCTCGTGAGATGGGGTCCTAGAGATGACACGAGCTGCATGGTTCTGAACCAGTTGGAGTTTATGGAGAAGTTTGGAAGGAAGTCCAGAAAGAAGTTTATAGATATTCTTCAAGATACTAGTATTCAGTGACATTCAAAGGCTTAATTAGGGTAAATAGATAGGTCATTGTATAACAGTAGTTTCTTCTGCACACAATCAAACATATATTGCTTAAAGGGGCTAATAATATCGAGCTATTAAAATAGGTTTCAAAATATTCAAACCTGCTTTTATTCTAGCTGAAATAAAACAAATATGACTTTCTCCAGAAGAAGAAGCATTTATAGGAAATACTGTAAAAAAATCCCTCTGTTAAGCATCATTTGGGAAATATTTATATATAAAAATAAATTAACAGGAGGATGAATAATTTTGACTTCAACTGATAATCGTTTTGAATAATGGTGATTACAATTATGACCAAAATAATCGTGATTATGATTTTTCCCATAATCGAGCAGCCCTAGAGTCATTAAAACTGTTATGTTTATTGATGCTGTATATTGATATATCTGCTGTGTTTTCCTCTTGTTTCTCCAGCCATGAATAAGGACCAGTGGGACCCGGAGTTCCTGAAGGCCATCCCGATCATGAAGACGCGCAGCGGGATGCAGTTTTCCTGTGCGTCTCCCAGCCACAGCTGCCCGGAGAACACGTATGAGGTGTGGGTGTGTAACAGCGATGGTTACGTTGGTCAGGTGTGCCTGCTGAACATCCGGGACGAGCCCACGGTGGAGGCCTGCATCGCCGTCTGCTCCGCTCGCATCATCTGCATCGCCACTGTTCCGGGACTCAAGAACAGGTCAGATCATGAGAAAAACACACAAACAACAAAAACAATAACAAAAAAGTAAGCACACTTCCACTTGAGATCTCAAAAGGTACATTTAATTGGACATTTCAACCTACATGGTTTACAAGTGTGACCCAATGAAGACCGCATAGGTTTAAACAATACAAGAAGCACCCCAGCCAGGCTGCCTATGGGCCTGTACTTTTTGCATGCTTGTGAATAGTCCGAAATGTTCATTGTGTCTCCTTCAGAGAGCGTGTGGTTCACTCCACACCGACGGCTCCATCAGATTCAAACTCTGCAGCGACAACTCAACCACAGCTCCACATCTGCATCTCTGGCTCGTCTCTGGAGCTCAGCGAGCCGCCAGCGGTGCCCACTGCAGAACTCGTGCCCTTCGACAGCGACGACACTGACGATGAGGACTCGCCCAGCCCTTCATCAACACTGCAAAGCCAGGCCTCACACTCCACCATATCATCCAGCTTCGGCAGTGAGTCTACAAAAACATGCTGTTTAAAATTATTATTATTAAATAAACCTAGATAGTAAAGTCCCCTGCTGAACAAAAACTGAGTACACTTGTTAGGTAGGATTCACACAGCCAGCCTAGCCCTGACCAGCAAAGAAGCAGCTGAACCTGTTAGCCAGCACTCACTTTTGGGGGTTTACACCTACCTAAATTTAAATAGTAGCAGTTCTTCACCCCAGTGAGCTACAAGCATAAATTAGGCATCATTGGAAAGAAGACACTTTAAACTTAAAGTTTCATGCTAAAAAATATGAAAAGTTATACATTATGAAGTAATGAGAAAGAAAAATTGTACTGTGTCCAATATTTGTTTTTCCAAATAAAACAAAACATGTAAAGACCTAGAAAAAATATGCATTCAAATGAGTTTATATTTCAAATTTGATGAAGATAGCATGCAAAATAAGATTTCTGTGCAAAGTTTATATAAGACTATATCGGTGTCCTTTTCTCTCACACCGTCACTTTCTCAAAACTGACCTTTCCAAACTAAAACAGTAACAGCTGCTGAATAATTTGGCCTACATTCACGGTTTATGTATCTTTGAAAAAAAGACACTTAGGGCTTTATTATCCATCATCTAGAGTTTAAAACGCTCACAATGAAAAAAAAGTTATAAATGCTTAAAGGGCCATGAAACCCCCTCGTTTCAGCAGGGTGTTTTCACACCTCTACTTTGGGAAAAAGTCAGAAAAGTGGGCGTGTCCAGCTCTGTTTAGGGGGGAGTGTCGGAGGAAGAAAAGAGGCTTGGTGCGGGTGCGCTGAGTTTCAGAGTCAAAATACACACACACAGGGGACAAAGTGACTGTTTACATGGACATCTGTAGTCGAATTATTTGCCAAATTATTAAATGGTGGACTTTAACTGCAGTTTGGCTCTTTCATTCAGGGAATTCATTCATGTCCCTCGCGACAAACGAGATATTTGATTCGAGGAACTGCTCTAAGCGTGTATTTTTCATGCAATGTTTGATACCGCACGGCGAATGAGAGAAAAAAAAAACTCAGCATTTCCCAGAAACTTAGATGCACACGGCAGGTAGTGCAGAAAGCCGCGTGTGTTATTCCGGTCACTAATTGCGGTGAAAATCCTATACAAGGTTAAAGTTTGGTTGTGGTGCTAACATGTTTACACTCGGTGCAATAGTTTGTTCGATACGAATAAAATACGAACTGAATAAACAAAAAACACTGGTCGCTCACTTACCAAATCTGTAGAGACAGGACAATCACCAGCAACTAGAGCCGCATTTTTATTAAGAGGAGACTAAAGCGAATCTGGATCTCAGCGTTTGCAGATGAGAACAGCTCTCAGGTAAACAATAATCCTCCTTAGACACGTAAGTTATTGTTGTCGAGCGTCGCGTACATTGTTAATCCACACGTGACTCCAGCTGCGCTCTCACAGAGAGAAAATGAAAACGAAACTTAACTGCAGCAAACTATAAAAGCAACACTTCACGCTTGTTTTGCCAACACAACGTGGCGTCTCTGTCGTCTAAACACTGTGACAGTAATGAATATTAATGAAGTTGCACAATAGAGCGCGCTGATTGGTTTGAACCAAGCCTTACTCATGCATTAATGCAGCACACTGTAAGACGTAATAAGACACACTCTGGCACAGGCGTCCAGTCTGCACGCTGGAATACACGCTATTATGTCATGACCGTGACGCAGCTTCAAAAATTCGTTTCAAACCGGAAGTACGAATTTGCTTGAAATAACGCAAAAACAACCAATTTACACTTTTTAGTGAAATATAGGTGTCCTAATAGTGTTTTTAGCAGTGTGGGACACATATACCACTGTCAACAGCTTAAAACATGTGTTTTGGTGTTTCGTGACCCTTTAAGCAATGTAAAAAAATGCAACCTTGTGTACTGTTCAAATTGACCACCTTTTCGTTATGTTGGTGGGTGTTTTTGTCCAATTGACTTGTTTTGGGACAAAATAAAGGGATTAAATTAACTTAATAGTTTTTACAAATGTAAGTGAATTGAACATAAAACAATTAAGCCCCCAAACAAAAAACAAAACAAAAAAAACAGAAATTTTGTGGTTTTAGCTCACTTTACAAAAGCAGTTTGAACAAACAGCGAACATTTTTTTAAGTGTTCTTACTGTTTTCTTCTTGAATATAAATTAAACTGTAATGCCGCAGAAGAGACTTCTTATGAGTAATTTCATTCTCATACCTTTGCATTAAAAAAATAATATGTTTTCACCAAAATAGCGAAACCCTTTCTAGGTTTTTTTGTGTATTGTATTTTATATTTGTATTTTAACTTACTGCTAAAATACTCAAATGTCTCTGTCAATGTTTTCAAGCAATTATACTGTATTTCAAGTCACAGAAGTGCCAATTTCACATCAGTCACATCCATAACCAAGCCTTTCCCTTATCAATGCAGAAATGTTAAACAAAACTGACTCGTCTTTTTGATGAGCATTGATTCTTTTAGGTTGTGCAGTTTAATTAATGGAATTTCTACAAAGTATGTTGTATACTGACTTCACAGACTTTTTTGGTCACATCACACATGATTATTTACCTCATTTCATATATAAAACATGTTCACAGATAGATATTTTTCTTATCCCCATAACTCTGTGGTTAGTAGTTTTGGAAAATATAAACAGACGTTTCAATATAATGCTAACAAATACTTTCTCTGTAAGTAAAGTTTTTATTGCAAATGTCACATCTATGATGCTGGTATTGCTCCTATTTTAAAATATGCTACTTTTACTTAGATCAGCTCTCAGTGATGCTGTTTGTGTGTTTGTCAGATGATGAAGCGGTGGTGGCGAAGGACATGGCCACAGAGACCACCAGCTCAGAGGAGGAGCAGGAGTTCCCAGTGCCCAGCTCTTTTGGAGCCCCTCGCCTCAGTGCTGAGAGCCCCATGGATGGACGAGCCATGCGCCGCTCCAGTCGAGGCTCCTTCACCCGCGCCAGCCTGGAGGACCTGCTGAGCATCGACCCCGAGGCCTACCAGAGCTCCGTGTGGCTCGGCACCGAGGATGGATGGTGGGTCAATGCTAGGAAATAATGCTTAAAAATTAACCATGTTGATTTTGTTAGCTTTCATCCCTAGTTTTGTGGTGTGCATGTAATTATAAAAAAAAATGCTTGCAGTTGTAATAATTAAAAATAGAAATCTGATAATGCATTTCCTGTTTGTTTTCACTTAAATTCCCAGATTATGTCTATATATATATATATATATATATATATATATATATATATATATATATATATATATATATATATATATATATATATATATATATATATATATATATATATATATATATATATGTATATATGTAAATATATATATATATATATATATATATATGTATGTATGTGTGTATATATATATATATATATATATATATATATATATATATATATATATATGTATATATATGTATGTAAATATATATATATATATATATATATATATATATATATATATGTATGTGTGTATATATATATATATATATATAGACACTCGTAGCAGTGCGTTATGGCCGTATTTCGGCACTGGTATGTTGGCTCGAGGCTGCAGGCCGAGTGCCTTAGTTCCCCACCAGTGATGATATACAGCCATATCGCACTATTACGAGAGTGATATTGCATTTATACAACAGTCAGACAGCATAACCATGTATATAAAAAAAAAAAAAAACACGGAGAGTCTCAAAAACCCTCTTGTACGAGGAACTACTTTCTTCCGCTGTTCATTCACATCTGCAGCTGTAGTTTGAAACTTACGTTTGAAGCTGTTTTTTTCCGCTAAGGACTTATAATGTGGTCTCTGTCGTCATCTTGTGGTGGAATGTGAACCGTCTTTGCTCTGCTCAGTTTGACAGGCTAATGACTGCCGAGGCACTGAATCTCTGAAATTATGAACATTTAAAATAAATCCCTGTCCTTATAAATAAACTGCATAGTTGCAATCTAATCAACTACATCCTTGCCTTAAAAAGACTCAAAAGTGCATTATGTTGTCCAACAGCTGCAATATTTGTCAAACTGAAGTGAGTTTAGTGATCTGCTTGTCACTCTATGTGGGCGGAGTAATACACTAGAGTGAAGAGGCTGTACGAGTTCTGATATTGCAGAATATCTCATGGCTATCAGCCAGATTCAGAATCGAGAACCAGACAGAAAGGTTTTATAAATATACTTTAGTATGGTTCAAAAGTACTGTATTATTTGCTATAAAATTCTGTAATATTTTTTCATGTTTGCTTTTTAGAACAAATTATTTTTTTTACATGGTATTTATTAAAATCATCCAATAATGTTTGCTAATGTAGTCATCGGTCATTATAAGTGTTCAGGCATGTCTTTAGCTGGCATTCAGTTGGCCTATTTAAAAGTTAGATGGTAGATTGGTTAAATTGTGGTTTTGCAATAATAACACGTATGGATGCTCTGATCGATTGCCCGGAGATCGGTATTGGCCGTTAATCACATTTCATGACTTGATTGGTACTCGCTGATCTGGCCGATCTCATGAACCGATCGCAAGTGTTCGTTTACGAGTTCACAAGCAGAGGAAGATGCACGTGCCAAACAGTCAAAAACGCAATGACAGAAACGAAACAGCTGATGGAGTATACACTAACCTGGGCATTATTCAGACACAAGATGGCGCCTTACAGTCAAAAACACAAAGTTGACAGAAACAAAAACAGCCGATGGAGTATACACTAACCTGCGCATTATTCAGACACAAGATGGCGCCAAACAGTCAAAATTGCAAAGCTGACATAAACGAAACAGCTGATGGAGTATACACTAACCTGCGCATTATTCAGGCACAAGATGGCGCCAAACAGTCAATAATGTAAAGCAGACAGAAACTAAACAGCTGATGGAGTATACACTAACCTGCGCATTATTCAGGCACAAGATGGCGCCAAACAGTCAATAATGTAAAGCAGACAGAAACTAAACAGCTGATGGAGTATACACTAACCTGCGCATTATTCAGACACAAGATGTCGCCAAACAGTCAAAAACGCAAAGCTGACAGAAACGAAACAGCTGATGGAGTATACACTAACCTGGGCATTATTCAGGCACAAGATGGCGCCAAACAGTCAAAAACGCAAAGCTGACAGAAACGAAACAGCTGATGGAGTATACACTAACCTGCGCATTATTCAGACACAAGATGGCGCCAAACAGTCAAAAAAATAAAGCAGACAGAAACGAAACAGCTGATGGAGTATACACTAACCTGCGCATTATTCAGACACAAGATGGCGCCAAACAGTCAAAAATGTAAAGCAGACAGAAACAAAAACAGCTGATGGAGTATACACTAACCTGCGCATTATTCAGTCACAAGATAAATTTACGAATTTAGTCACGAATTTAGGTCAAAATTAGGGAAATAATGCCATGTTCAAGATTTAAATGTTTTGTTCATTTGTTTTTTTCTTTTCTTTAAGCTTCTGACAAACAACCCTGTTTACTTATATCAGTCCATTTCATGTCAATCCAGACTGTTTGAATGTAAAATTAATGATCTGTTAGATAATGTGTCAACGTAACTATTGGAAGTTATTATTAAACTAGTGTTGAAACATCATTGTAAGCCCCCGGGCCTCATTACAGCAGTGCTGTTGTCCTGCATAAACATCCTCCTCCTGCTGCTCCTGTTGGGTTTTAACTCTCCTCGGGTGACCTTGATGTGAATCCAGTGTTCCCACAGAGAGCATCATCATTAACTCCTGTTCAGGCCTGCCCATGTCCTCAGAGCATCTTGCCACTTTCCATATAAACATTACTCACACTCTCCTGCTTTCCAACTCACACACACACACAGGTGTAAAGCATTTCTCATGCCTCACTGCCAATCCACAGACAAAACAAACCAAAAACACTGCAAAGCTGTCTGTGTCATGCATTTCATTCCTAGTTACGTAGAGTTGATTATTGCATTTAACTTATTATGCCCTACTGCATGTGAAAAATTAATTAATTGATATTTAACAGAGCTAGGACATTTTCATACTAAATTGTATTATATTTTTCTTATTTGTTTAGTTTGGCTGTAATCATTTTTATTTATTTATATTAAAAAATATATTATTATCATTTAAAAAATACTTTTAAATTAATTTTAAAATTTGCTTAATTTTGTTTTGATTGGCTACAGATTGGCCACGGTTGTCTTGCCCAATTAATCTAGTTAAACTTTTAAACTAAATACTACCTTGCAAAATATCTAATTCAATTTTACGTACTGTAATTGTTGAAAGAGAAAATAAATTTTGTTGTTAATAATTCGTTATTAAAACTATTGTCTAAAAATGTGTTAAATTAGTGTCTGTTTAACAGTGCAATATTGCAGTAGTACACTGTATATTAACCTTACTAACCTGACTAACCTTAAAAAGGTATTAAAACTGCTAAAACTTTTTTTAAATAACTAATATAATAAATAAGAAGTTTAGAAATGTTGAAGCACAAATAAATTAACTGAATACTTATTTTAAATATAATACAGCTAAGTTAAAAAAATATATATGTATATATATATATATATATATATATATATATATATATTAGGGCTGTCAAAATTAGCACGTTAGCACTCGTGATTAATTTGAAATTTTTAACGTGGAAAAAACAAACGCAGTTGCAGTTTTTTCTTTTTTATTTCCTTTTGCGGCTGACGTGTGTTTAGGGATGGGGCGTGCATAGAGGTAACCTAGGCGGCCGTCTTGGGCAGCAGAATAGTGAGCGAACCCCCCAGTCCTCTCTTTCATCCGCTACATCCACCCCCTCCCTTACGGTCCTTACTTTCATCCTCAAACCGGTCACTTTCGGGTTGAGGGCGACATGATTGCTGTTTGCCTACAACGCTACTTCAGCTCGCGCCGGCTCTGCGTGTGTTTAACGTGCAAAGAAATTTGAATAATACCAAGGACGCGCTTTTAGAAGGAAAGTTTCAGTATAAAACAATGTCGCATTACCTGGCTATCCAGCGTTTCCTCCAGAGTTTCATGCAATTTCGGGTGTTTCATTTTTAATCTTGAGACTTTATCTGCAGTTCACTCTCATTCAGCATATTTTCATTCAGGGTGTTTTAATGGAATTTGATACCGCATGGCGAACAGAAAGAAAACCTCCGCATTTCGGGACTCGCATGATTCTTTAAGGTATTTAAAAATCGCTGATTACAAGGTAGACTCTTAATCAGTAGTACAGTATCTTAATCATAAAAGCGGAGTATTGGTGTCCATGTAAATGTACTCAGTGAAAGTGGCAAATGAAGTCGCAAGCTGTCAAAGACAGCCACAGCCACTATTCTCTGCCTTTAAGCTGCATCCATGAGCCCTCACATTTCATAAGTTTGACGTGTTTCCCCCGTTTGTAAAGCGTCTGCTTCACGTTACTCTGTCAGAATCTTTGCTTGAAAATACAGCCTTACTTTAGTACGCTTAGTTTAAGCAAATTTGATGAACGCGAACGTGCGTGTTGATGAATTTGAAGGGATCCCTAGTTGAAGTCAGAATTATAAAAAATAATTATACATTTTTTTTCTCTTTTTTTAAATATTTCCCAAATGATGTTTAACAGAGCAAAGAAATTTTCACAGTATGTCTGATAATATTTTTTTCTTCTGGAGAAAGTCTTATTTGTTATATTTCGGCTAGAATAAAAGCAGTTTTAAATTTTTTAAACACCATTTTAAGGACAAAATTATTAGCCTCTTTAAGCTATATATTTTTTTCAATAGTCCACAGAACAAACCATTATTATACAATAACTTGCCTAATTACCCTAACCTGCCTAGTTAACCTGATTAACCTAGTTAAGCCTTTAAATGTCACTTTAAGCTGTATAGAAGTGTTTTGAAAAATATCTAGTCAAATGTTATTTACTGTCATCATGGCAAAGATAAAATAAATCAGTTATTAGAGATGAGTTATTAAAACTATTATGTTTAGAAATGTGTTAAAGAAATCTGCTCTCCATTAAATAGAAAACGGGGACAAAAATAAACAGGGGGGCTAATAATTCTGACTTCAAACAAACTCTAAATAATAATAATAAAATAATAATTAAATAGACAACTTTACATCAGTATGCAGTGTATTATTGAGTTATATCTTTGATAATGGTGCATTTAAGTCTTGCGTTGCGTGCACTGTGATGCATAGTATCAATAGCGTCTGTCTACTGTGAGAAATGCAGCTGATTGTGTTTAGCTGCGTGATTACAGTGATGACAGTCTGAGCCTCATGTACACATAACACAGCTGCACGTCTGTCTGAATGGATATATCCACTGGTAGATTGCATTTATTCTGTGCTGAGTCAGACTTCGTGTAGTGATGAATATGACTTTGGATTTTCTGTTACCATATTCTGTATTACTGTCAAGACTTTCTTTATCCAGTGTCGTTGGCATTAGGTTTTTTTTCTACTGTTCTACTCTATATATATATATATATATATATATATATATATATATATATATATATATATATATAATTTTTTTTTTTTTTTTTTTTTCCCAGCAAGGACACATACAATTGAAAAAAGTGGCAGTGAAGACATTTCTAAAATTACCATAAGGTTACCTTCCAAATAAATCCTGTTCTTTTAATCTCATTCATTCATTTATTTTCCTTCAGCTTAGTCCCTTTATTAATTAGGGGTCACCAAAGCAGAATGAACCGCTAACTTATTCAGAGTATGTTTTACACAGCGGATGCCCATACTCATACTCATACACACTCATTCACACACAAACACTAGTGCCAATTTACTTTATTCAATTCCCCTATAGCGCATGTGTTTGGACTGTGGGGTAAACCGGAGCACCCAGAGAAAGCCAACGCCAACACAGGGAGAACATGCAAACTCCACACAGAAATGCCAACTGACCCAGCCAAGACTCGAACCAGTGACCTTCTTGCTGTAAGGCAACCGTGCTAACCACTGAGCCACCGTGTTGCCACTCTTTTCAACTCATCATTGATGATGATCAGATGACCTTATTTCTAATATGATTTCTGTCTGCTTGTGTGATGAAATGAAAATAAAAACAAATCAAATTTTCATTTGTGTTTCAGGAATGAATTACAGTTTTATAAATGTCCTAATAGAAACACACTGTTTTTCAAATAGTAATAATATTTCACTACACTAATTTTTTTCTCTGCATTTTTAATCCCCAAAGACTCCCAAAAACATTAAAAATAAACTCAACATTATAAAAAATGCTGGGTTGTTGCAACCCAACTTTGGGTCAAATATGGGCAAACCCAAATGTAGGGTTAAAAAGGGTCACACACACACACACACACAAAAAAAGAAAATTCCCTAAGATGAGTTTGTCCTTATTAGACCCAATGTTATGTTATAATAACCCAGTATTTTTTAAAGATGTCAGCTTTCAATCTAAAACATGCTGCGTTGTTGTAACACAATGTTGGGACAAATATGACAAACCCAAAAAATTGTCCATTTTTGACTGAACATTGTGTTAACTATGGGGGGAAATGTAAATGAGTTGTTTTTCATATTTTGTGATTCATGTTTTTATTTTAAAAATGTTCCCCTTTATTTTTGCTTGTGAATTGCATTATGGGATATTGATATTTTCTCCAACAACCTTTAAACTTGAAAAGATGGAAAAGGTGCCTTTTTGATTTTTAATAGTTTCAATTTTTATTGTCTGGGTTGGTGTTGTATATTACGCTACAAAAACCTTGTAATAAACCGCCAATACATTTTCTGTTATTTTACATACTTATTTCTCTATATATTATTTCTTATACATTATATTTTTCTAAACTTCTAAAACAACAATCACTTCATTAACCTGTAGAGTTGAATTTTCAACATCAGAAGTCGACAGAGCGGAGATCAACATCCCTTAATGCAATTCACAACTGTAAATAAACAGAAAGCACTTATAAAATGCGGAAACTGTACTTAGCAGATATCATTTACACTGTACCATAACGCTATATATGTGTTGAAGTAATATATCCAAACAGCAGCGTAAATTATGTTTGTGATTTACCAAAAATAAGCAGTACGGAAATAACTCCTATTAAAATCTGTCTGTTTTCTTTCAGCATCCATGTTTACCAGTCATCAGACAACATCAGAAACCGGAAGAACAGTATGAAGATGCAACACTCGGCTTCAGTCCTTTGTATCCTGTAAGCAGACTCTCTCCTCTATGATCAATACACTTTCAGCATGGAGACTCAGTGATTTTTTATTATTATTGTTATTATTATTATATTGTTATTATTATTATTGTTATTCCCAGGTATCTTGACAATAAAGTGTTTGTGTCTCTGGCAAACGGAGAGGTTATTGTGTATCAGCGGGAGGCAGGTAAGCTCACAATCATTCCATTACAGCTGATATGACTGACAAAAATATTATTATTCAAATTAGTTTTTTAAAATATTTTCTAGGTGATGTTTAACAGAGATATTTTTAATACATTTTTAAACATAATAGTAAGGGATTTACAAATATAACATTTTTGACTGATACCGATAACTTGCCGATATACTAATAAGTTAGCCGATTTTACTAATGTTTCTGCATGATTGCAAGCACAAACATTAAACAGCTGATTTTATTTTAAAACCTTACCTTCAGAAAAGTTTGAACGGATCTCTGAACATTATTAATCAACTATTCTTTTTTGTGGCTAACTTTCTGTTATGTAAATAAAATATAGAGCTTAACAAAAAAAAAAAGCATCAATAAAGCAAACAAATCACATTAACAAAATCAAAACACCAGTACAATAATTGTAACTGGCATGAGAAGTGGTTCAATCAGCGGAAATAATACATAATTTATCGGCTTAAGCTTTCAGCCTAATTTTGTTATCAAACCAATAATGATGACATTAAGAATATAATTTATCAGCCTATATCAATATGACCACAAGGGGTGTGAACCTACACTGGTCTCACAATTCGGTTTAGTTATGATTATCATGCCATCGATTAGTTCAATTCGATATCTTGGTGCATCGACGATGCTTTCCATACACAATTTTATATTTTACTTAGCAACACAATAAATCTTGTTTTAAATTTCAGAATTTATAAATATATGTACAGTTGAAGTCAGAATTATTAGCCCCCCTGTATTATTAGCACCCCTGTTTATTTTTTTCCCCAATTTCTGTTTAATGGAGGGAAGATTGTTTCAGCACATTTCTAAGCATAATAGTTTTAAAAACTCATTTCTATTAACTGATTTATTTTATCTTTGCCATGATGAAAGTAAATAACATTTGACTAGATATTTTTCAAGACACTTCTATACAGCTTAAAGTGACATTTAAAGGCTTAACTAGGTTAATTAGGTTAACTAGGCAGGTTAGGGTAATTAGGTAAGTTATTGTATAATAATGGTTTGTTCTACAGACTATTGAAAAAAAAAATTTGCTTAAAGGGGCTAATAATTTTATCCCAAAAATGGTTTTTAAATTAAGAACTGCTTTTAATCTAGCCAAAAAAAAAAAGATTTTTCAGAAGAAAAAATATTATCAGACTTACTGTGAATATTTCCTAGCTCTGTTAAACATCATATGGGAAATATTTAAAAAATAAAATAAAATCAAAAGGAGGCTAATAATTCTGACTTCGACTGTATATGTTATTTGTAATACAATTTTGTCCTTTAATACAAGCAGTGAACTGTACCTTTAATTTGACCTGCTCAAAGAAAACACTCTTTCTAGATGTATCTAACAAAACTAAACTACATGCACAGAACAACAAGAGCATTTATAGCAAATTAAGAAATATAAATATGATCCCACTTGCTTTTTGAGCGATGTTAATCGAGTTCTTCAACACCTATGATTGATCAATTGCGATTGGCTTGAACGGCCAGCACTGCTTCAGCAAACAGTGACACGGACACTGTTGATAACGGCTGGACTGCGACGCGGTGGAGAAAACTAGCTGTGCGGACACGCTTGTGTCTGGATCCACATGTAATGCTATTGTTGTAAGAGCCGAAAGAGGAGATAAAACACCTCACGAACATGCCAGCACGTCAAAGTGGTCACAGAGAGCGAGAGAGAGAGGGAGTGTACAGCTCTCTTTTTTTCTAGCTGAGTTCTGATGTACTTCCCTTTCAGTAAAGACTCACAAGTTGGAGCGTTTTAATTACTTGCGGTCTCCTCCTTTATGAAGCTACTGCCATATGATGCATATGTAATAAATGACGTCAGTACATAAGAACTGGTTATGATTATTACTGAACCGATACCGAATTGTTCGCATCTGCATTGGGGACCATCGAAGAAATAATTCGTTTTGACACCCTTAATGATCACCAGTGTATTGCATCCCTAAAAATATTGTTAATAATTAGTTTTTAATTATATTTTGCCAGGATAACAGTACAGAATATTTTATTTACTTATTTTTTGCAAGATGTTTGTATTCAGCAATTTAAAGGATTAACTAGATTAATTAGGTTAACTAGGCAAGTTAGGTTAATCAAGCAAGTCATTGGACAACAGGGATTTGTTTTGTAGCCAATCTGAAAAACTGTTTAATAAGGGGGATAATACAATTTACCTAAGCAGTTTAAAAAAAATCTAATTTTTTTAGGCAAACACAAAAAAATGAGACTTTCTCCAAAATAAAATACACTGTAATAGGAAACAGTGTGAAAAAATGTCTTGCTCTGTTAAACAGCACTTGAGAAATGTTTGAAAAAAGAATAAAAATTTCTCTAATATTTAAGTCTTTATCTGTGCATGTGTTTTTTCTGTGTCATAGGGAGTTTCTGGGATCCTCAGAGCTCTCAGACTCTGTGTCTCGGGTCTCCAAGCGGACCTGTGACTAAAATGGTTCCTGTGGCGGGAAAACTGTGGTGTGGCTGTCAGAACCGCATCCTTATCATCAACACCAGCACTTTAACACAAGAGGTTAGACACTAATGACAACAATTTGCTGTAAAAGATGATTCTATTTAGTAAAAGCTGATATTATTATATTTAGCTGATATTATTAAGTTACGGATTAAGTACATCTGGGAGGTTGTATCACAGAATAAAGCCTGATAGTTTTACTGGCTGCCCATCGTGAAGCAGAGCATTGTTGTATAAAACTAAAACTTATTCTGCAAATCAGCTGTTCCTACTGCTTATTACATCTGCTTGCCACAAAACATATAGATTTTACATAAAACATTGTTCTGAAATGTAATAGTTTATTAATTATTTAATTAAACACAACGCTGACAGAAACAAAAACAGCTGATGGAGAATACACTAACCTATGCATTATTCAGACACAAGATGGCACCAAACAGTCAAAAATGGAAAGCAGACAGAAACAAAAACAGCTGATGGAGTATACAATAACCTGTGCATTATTCAGTCACAAGATGGCACCAAACAGTCAAAAAAAACACAAAGCTGACAGAAACTAAAACAGCTGATGGAGTATACACTAACTTGTGCATTATTCAGACACAAGATGGCACCAAACAGTCAAAAACACAAAGCGGACAGAAACGAAAACAGCCGATGGAGTATACACTAACCTGTGCATTATTCAGTCACAATATGGCACCAAACAGTCAAAAAACACAAAGCTGAC
Organism: Danio rerio; assembly: GCF_052040795.2. Taxonomy (NCBI): domain Eukaryota; kingdom Metazoa; phylum Chordata; class Actinopteri; order Cypriniformes; family Danionidae; genus Danio; species Danio rerio. Next base: position 4,673,231 of record NC_141038.1, on the reverse strand, counting down.
AAAAACTAAAACAGCTGATGGAGTATACACTAACCTGTGCATTATTCAGTCACAAGATGGCGGCAAACAGTCAAAAAACACAAAGCTGACAAAAACTAAAACAGCTGATGGAGTATACAATAACCTGTGCATTATTCAGACACAAGATGGCACCAAACAGTCAAAAAAAACACAAAGCTGACATAAATGAAAACAGCCAATGGAGTATACACTAACCTGTGCATTATTCAGACACAATATGGCGCCAAACAGTCAAAAACACAAAGCTGACAGAAACTAAAAGAGCTGATGGAGTATACACTAACCTGCACATTATTGTCACATATGGCACCAAACAGTCAAAAAACACAAAGCTGACAGAAACAAAACGATTATTCATTCATTAAGATGGCACCAAATAGTCAGAAACAATAGTGTTACAGACAAGCAGATACACATGATTGTCGATATAAGTATATATGCATTTGAACGTCTTCACTGACGGTCAAGGTGCTTCAAAGTACCCTGATGATCCTGTGTTGTTGAGCCATTATCTGGGAATAACTTATCTTGGAATGTCTTAACTGACCAATCAGAATCGAGTATTCTAGTCAGCCGTGTAATAACATAAATGACATTTATAAAAAAAAGATGATTATATCCAGTGTTTATTTAAGTGAATAGTTTAAAAATATATATTAAGTAAATAGATGTGTTTGTGTTGTCCAGCACTGGTTTCAGGTGGGTCAGGACAGCGGGCGCTGCGTGACCAGTATGGTGTGTTTTGGTAAAGGTGTCTGGATCGCTCTGCAGGGCAGCGCTCAGGTGCGTCTCTATCACTCCTCCACATACGAGAGTCTCACTGAGGTCGACGTCGCTCCAGCCGTTCACAAGATGCTGGCAGGTACTGTATACTGACGTTTTATTTATAAAGATGCCAGAATATTAATATAACGGTACAACAATTAGAATATTAATCGATGCTATTATCAGTATATTTTAATTCTTTGCGGTGAACTGTCCTTTTAACACGGTTTCAAATGTGAATTGTTGTGCTATTAGTGACCTTTAGGTTAATAATAAACTCATATGTCGCTGTGTGACTTGCTCTGCTAGGCTCTGATGCTATTATACGTCAGCACAAGGCGGCGTGTTTGCGGATCACAGCTCTTCTGGCCTGTAAGGATCTGCTGTGGATCGGCACCAGTGCAGGGGTGGTGTTGACTCTGGTGGTCCCGCCGGTGTCCTCCAGCACAGGATCTGGATCTCTGCGTGTCCCGCTGATCCCCATGGGCTCTGCTCACGGACACACTGGACATGTGCGCTTTCTGACCTGCATCGAGCTGCCAGAGGGATTCGACGTGTCTTTTCCTCCGCCAGCAGAGTCAGGTGCGCTACTCAATAAATAAACACGACATGCTGATTACATGTGCATTGCAGAAATGGGTCCCATTTTATAGTAAGTTGCCTTAATAATTATGTGATTGCATTTAAATTATTACTCTTCCTGCAAGGGTTGGAAAATTAAACTGAAACGCATGGTTTTACACCACAATAGTTCATTAGTATGATGTACAGCATCCATTTGCGGTCGATACAGCATTAGTTTGTCTTGGGAATGACAGATACCAGTCCTGCACAGGATTTTAAAACATTCTTCTTGCAGAATAGTGTTCAGGTCACTCTGTGATGCTGGTAGAGCAAAACCTTTCCGGACTCGCTCCTCACAAACACCCCAAAGTGGCTCAATAATATTTGGATCGGGTGATGGTGCAGGCCATGTTCATCAAACCACTCTGTCACCAGTCTTGCTGCGTGTATTGCTGTGTGTACGCCACTGCTATCAGAATACAACTTTTGAATCACTGGGTGCACATTTTTTGAGTGCATAGTTGTATTATGGTAATGCTTTTATTGAATTCATACAATAGTTCCCATAGATATAGTGCTTAACGAATATGAAAACACCCCTTACAAATCTCTCATTTAAATTAATATTTTCTATAGCAGTGGTTCTCAAACTTTTTCATCAAGTACTACGTCAGAAAAGATCTGTGTCTCCAAGTACCACCATAATGACCAGTATTGAAATACAGTAGCGTAGTTGGCCCGATGAAGCAGCTACAGCACTGCACAGTTTAAAAACGAGCCAGATTAATTCCTATTATTAACAATATTTATTGTCAGCCACTTTAAACATTATAAATAGTTTGAACGTTAACACTGTACTGTGCTTATGTGTAAAAAACAAACAAACAAATAAAAATAAAGCGTCAACGTTAAAATTAAAATATGCTTTTAAAAGTTAAAAATGATATGCCCCGTGTGCCTTGAAGGATGAAAAGGGCTAAACATAATTATGACAATGCAATATTTTTAAAATTCCTCTGAGACATTAGCTGCTACGTATCGACAGACAACACACATGGTTAAAAAGTGGTTCGCTTTGTTTACATTAAAGATAAAGAAAAAAAGTTGAATCTATGACTATTTAAGAAGATATTTTAGATGATACTAGTGTTTATTTTTATTGTTAATTTATAATATTTATAAAATGTATTATTTTTATTTTATTATTATTATTATTATTATTATTATTTATTTTATTTTATATTCACCTAAATATTTTATTTTTACCTAAAGGTTTATATTTACCTAAAGTCATGTGATGTACAGTTGAAGTCAGTATTATTAGCCCTTCTGAATAGAGGTCTGCATTCCCGAATAAATTTACAAATAAATAGCGGGAGCGGTCGGTAACGGGTTTAATTTGGGACAGGAGCGGGCTGTCTAGCAATATCGCGGATATTGCTATGCGAATGAGAGAGAGCTTTGTCTGTGTGTGTGCTTGGTGCTGTGTGTGTGTTTATACAGACAGCTTGACTGTATAGCTGGGTGATTTTCGGTTTTGTTCTCCCCCGCTCTTTAGCGGGATCGGGCGCGGCGGGTAGAAAATGGGGCGGGTCGGGCAGCGGGACAACATATTCTTAATATAAGCGGGAGCGGTCGGGTTTGGGCTAAAACCTGGCGGGTGCGGGCGGGAGCGGGATTCAAAATTTAGTCCCGCGCAGATCTCTACTTCTGAATTATTAGCCCCCTTGTATATTTGTTTCCCCACTTTCTGTTTAACGAGATGTTTTCAACACATTTCTAAACATAATAGTTTTAATAGCTCATCTCTAATAACTGATTGTTTTTATCTTTGCCATGATGACAGTAAATAATATTTGACTAGACATTTTATCAACCATATGTGTGTGTTAATATTGTAGCATCACAGAACAGCTCAGACAGCGGCACGGGAGGCCTACAGAGGCGAGATTCAGCCAGACGACGCGCCTCCACCCTCCTCCCCACCAAATCCAACCTGCTGGTCATCAGCGGCGGCGATGGCTATGAAGACTTCAGACTGACCAATAGCAGCGAGACGGTGGGGCGGGACGACAGCACCAACCACCTATTGCTGTGGCGTGTCTAACAAAAGCCCCGCCTCCTCTACGTACAAGCTGCTGGACACGCCCATGCACTTCACCCCAAAACCCCGCCCCCTTTCTGTTCTCTGGTGATGCGCTTGTAAGACGTCGACAAATTACGTTACGTTGTGTATTTCGTAAATGGTGTAAAATATTGATCGCGCTTTGCAATGTGATGTTTCCTGTGGGCGCTTTTGATATCGTGTACGTTTGGAAAAGCGGAGGAAAGAGAAAAGAATTGATCGAGAGACGGTTCAAATTTACATTAATGTAAATTTACGTAATATAAATGGGTTTAAATGCTGAAGCAGGGAGGATTGTGGGTAATGGATGTTAAAGACGGGGGTTTTTTTTCATCGTAGAGGTCAGTCCGCACACTATATGGTCAACTACTGGTCTAGAAAGACTGTGATTTCATTGGAGAATGAAGTTTTTGTTTTTGTTAAAGCTCTCTATTTGTGCCGAGAGTTATTCTTACGTAACCAATGTGCAATATAAGGCTAGAGTACCTACAAAACCGCTATATCACTCACAAACACACACACTTTAACACTCCAATAATCAACAAACTCACCGTCAGAGTTATTACACATTATCACTTTATTCTTTCGGTTATCGAATCATGTTTATGTATAAAAAAAAGATTACGTCTTCACTATGTTATGTACCGCAATGACATTCCATATATAGGTATTGTGACAAAAGAAATCGTTTTGTACAGTATTTATGTTTTTCATTTTTAGTTACGTCTTTTTTTTACATAGCACTTAATTTATAAATAAAGCGTAGTCTGGCGGGGCTTGTTTTTTTTCTGCTGAAAGGTTTTGACATTGGGTAGGGTTGCATTCGTGAGATTATTCAAAGATTATAGCTTGATGAAACATCCAGGTTATATTTCATTCTTAAAATCAAAATAAACTAACATTTAAAATAGTTTTGCATTAAGATCTGCATTATTTTTAACACAATTAAGCAGATTTCCCTCTAATAATGGCGTACTTTGAAATAGGGTTGACATGATACTGGAATTTGATACTAATCGATACTGAAATTTTAAAAACGTTTATTTCACGCTAACATTTGAGTGTGTTCTTAAACAGCGCTGATTTTCCATTGTGTTGCCATGCTCAACAGAAATGACTATGATTGGCCGTGAAGGTCATCAGTTTACCGAACTCACCGCTGTTTACTGAGTGTAACAACAGATACAGGGACACTGGAGCATTTTAAAGCCGTGATTCATAGACAAAAGTGATTTAAAGTGATTTATAGACAAACCAGCTGATCTATGTATCTGTGTTTACACTCAGTAAACAGCGGTGAGTTCGGTGAACTGATGACCCCTTCACAGCCAATCATAGTCATTTCTGTTGAGCACATAAACATAATGGTGAATCATTGCTGTTTAAGTTCAACAGCGCTCACATATTAGGAGGAAATGGACATTTTTCAAACTTTAGTATTGATTGGTATTACATTGCAATGTTGTGACAATTAAACTTTGAAATGGAGCTGAAGGCTAATTATTTTTGAAAAAAATATGCTTTCCTATTACATTTGATTGACCCTTAAATATAGTTCCCTCATTTTAATCTCATTAGATTAAATGAATCTAATTTGATTTATAATGTAATGCAAGTTTCATTCTTTCCAGGCAGCTATATAAAATTGAATACAAATTACAAATATATATATATATATTAAAAAAAAAAAAATATATATATATATATATATATATATATATATATATATATATATATATATATTTTTTTTTTTTTTTTTTTTTTTTTTTTTTAAATTTATTTTTTTTTTTTTAATATATATAAACTTGGCAAGTCTAATTTGGGGAAACTGTGGTGTGTTGCTGTGAGAATAATGTTTAAAAAAATATGGATAATTTTTTTTATTATTATTTTAAGGTGAAAATAATGGGTTATTTCACCCTAAAAATCTAAATATATAAAAATGTAGTGGTAAAATAACAAACAATCTCACTTACATCATGTACTTCATGTTCGTTATTTCCAGGTAAATTTAATCACATCAGCTCTTTTTTTTTAAATCACTTCACTGCATTTTCATTCTTCCCTGAACTAAAAAAAGCATATATTTTATAAAAAAAATAACCTTTTCAGAATGAAATATAACCTGGACATATTCCTTTACAGCCGGTCTGTCCAAACCCGGTCCTGGAAGTCCGGTGTCCTGCATAGTTTGGCTCCAACTTCCTTCAGCACACATGCCTGGAAGTTTTAGTGTACCTAGAAAGAGCTTGATTAGCTGGTTCAGGTGTGTCTAATTGGGTTAGAACTAAAATATGCAGGACACCAGCCTTCCAAGACCGAGTTAGTGCACCCCTGCTTTACATTAGGTGTCAAAGTCAATTCCTGGAGGGTCGCAGCTCTGCACAGTTTTGCTCTAGCCCTAATCAAACACAGCTGATCCAAATAATCGAGATTCTCTTAAACACCTTGATTGGTTGCATCAGCTGTGTTTGATAAGGGTTGAAGCAAAGCTGTGCAGAGCTGCTGCCCTCCAGGAGTTGACTTTGACACCTATGTTTTACATCATGGGTGCCCAAACTCAATCCTAGAGGGCCGGTGTCCTGCAATTTTAGTTCCGACCCCAGTCAGACACACCTGGGCTAGCTAGTCAAGCTCTTACTAGGCTTTCCAGAAACATCCTTGCAGGTGTGTTGAGGCAAGTTGGAGCTAAACTATGCAGGACACCGGCCCTCCAGAACCGGGTTTGGACACCCCTGCTTTACAGGTTGTTATTTCAATGATTGTTTTCATGGCCATGATAATTCAGGAAAGGGAACTGCGTTGCTTCTTAAATGATGATCCTGCATCGATTTGACCAACAGAGTTAGATATATTCTGATGTTTATGAGTGTGTGTTTATAGGTGATGACGTACAGAATGAAGTCAGACGGGTTTCAGCCCTTCATCTGCATTATAAACTACTAAACCGCTCTGCCTGTGAAGACTTACTGTTCAGTGAGCTATTCCAGCTGCCTTTTGTCTGTCTGGAAAGAAGTGAATCAGTCACAAAAACACACCCAATGACCTGAAGGATGTGATGTCAGAGCTATGAAAGCGTGACTTCTTATGAACAGGAGAATCATATTTTCATAAACCATTAGTTCGCTTTTTAATCGAGATATCTAAATCAGCCAGTGATGATTGTGGAGTCTTACTGTTGTAAGCCCTTTCTAGTGAAAGACAGCATCGATGTTTATTGTAAATATTTTGGTATATATTGCCTTTCTCTGTACATAGTGCTCTCACGGTCCACGATTGTTCATATGAATCTAATGGCATATTTTTATAAGTATTTTGTCTGTTGTTATTTTCTTCATTTGGCACGTGCCGCCTCATTTAAATTAAATCTATTACAGTATTTTAAAAGAAGAAGAGAAGCCACTCTGCGGGTCCTGTAACAGTCCTCGTGCTTATTTCACACCGTTTGTCCTATTTTGTCACTGTGGGTTTCTTTGTAATTAAACATTTCACCGATGCCAGAACCCAATAGGCTTCGCTTCGTCATTTACAAACACGTTCACACACGATCGCTCTCAAATGAGTCACTCGGGGGCAGGAAGTTCATTAGAAACCAAACAAGACACCGCTTAGGTTTCAGTACACAGCAAACTCACATGAAGGAATATGGAGGAGCAGGAGTGCTGGTTAGAAATAAATTCAAGAATCAAAATATCAATTTAATAATTGAATTAATTAAATAAATAAGTGGCTCAGTGGTTAGCACTGTCGTCTCACAGCAAGAGGCATTTCTGTGTGGAGTTTGCATGTTCTGTCCGTGTTGGCGTGGGTTTTCTTCAGTTTCCCCCACAGTTCAAGCACATGCACTATCGGTGAATTGGATTAACTTAATTGTCTATAGTGATATTAGTGTGTGGGTGTTTCCCAGTACTGGGTTGCGGCTGGAAGAGCATTCGCTGCGTAAAATATTTGCTGGAATAGTTGGCGGTTCATTCCGCTGTGGAAACCCCTGATAAATAAGGAACTAAGCGCAAGGGAAATGAATGAAATAGACAATTTTATAACTTTTTAATTTCTATTTTAAAACGCTGATTAATAAAACAATAAAAAAACACCTATTAATAAATCGTTTTAGATTAAATATTAGAAATTATAGAACTTATAACACATTTATTTATACATTTAAAGGTAATTTTTTAATGCATTATTATATTGCTTTATTTAAAAAGACAATTTAAATATCTATTTTTATTTGTCCATTAATTCATTCTCATGTCGGCTTAGTCCCTTTATTAATCTGGGGTCGCCGGAGCGGAATGAACCGCCAACTTATCTAGCATATGTTTTTACACAACGGATGCCCTTCCAGCCGCAGCCCATCAATGGGAAACACCCACACACTCTCATTCACACACACACACACACACACACTACGGTAAATTTTAGCATACCCAATTCACCTGTACAACTTGTTGGGGAAACCGGAGCACCCGGAGGAAACCCATGCAAACACGGGGAGAACATGCGAACTCCACACAGAAATACCAGCTGACCCAGCTGAGGCTTGAACCAGCGACCTTCTTGCTGTGAGGTGAACGTGCTACCCACTGTGCCACCGCGTCGCCTATTTGTCCATTATTTGTTCATTTAAATTGTGATTTATTTAGATAAAATTTTGTGCTTCAATTATTAAAATGATAACTTGATTCTTCGTTTTATTTCTAACTGGCACTCTTGGTCCTCCATGAAATAATACTATAGCTATATTATAGTAAATAAATACTGTAATTTGTGAATTTTCTTGAATCATATACTCGTGAAGAAATTGGATTAATCTGCTGTGGTAATTCTATAGTTGCTGTGGTAACACAACAACAAATATACTAATATAAACAAATGACTTTGAGGTACACCTGTCCAACTGGTTGTTCATGCAAAATTCTAATCAGCCAATCACATGGGAGTAACTCAATTTATTTAGGCATGTAGACATGGTCAAGACGATCTGCTGCAGATCAAATTGAGCATCAGAATGGGGAAGAAAGATGATTTAAGTGACTTTGAACGTGGCATGGTTGTTGCTGCCAGACGGGCTGGTCTGAGTATTTCAGAACCTGCTGATCTACAGGGATTTTCACGCACAACCATCTCTAAGGTTTACAGAGAATGTTTCAAAAAAGAGAACACATCCAGTGAGTGGCAGTTCTGTTTGCACAAATGCCTTGTTGATGTCAGAGGAGAATGGCCAGATTGGTTCCAGCTAACAGAAAGGCAGCAGCAACTCGAATAGCCACTCGCTACAAGCGAGGTCTGCAGAAGAGCATCTCTGAACACACAACACGTCCAACCTTGAGGCGGATGGGCTACAGCAGCAGAAGACCACACCGGGTGCCGCTCCTGTCAGCTAAGAACAGGAAACTGAGGCTACAATTCACACAGGTTCACCAAAACTGGACAATAGCAGATTGGAGAAACATTGCCTGCTCTGATGAGTCTCGATATCTGCTGTGACATTTGGATGGTCGGGTCAGAATTTGGCGTCAACAAATTTAAAGCATGGATCCATCCTGCCTTGTATCAATGGTTCAGGCTGGTTGTGGTGGTGTAATGGTGTGGGCGATATTTTCTTGGCACACTTTGGGCCCATTAGTACCAATTAAGCATCATGTCAACGCCTAAGCCTACCTGAGTATTGTTTCTGACCATGTCCATCCCTTTATGACCACAGTGTACACATCTTCTGATGGCTACTTCCAACCGGATAACGTGCCATATCATAAAGCCTGAATAATATCAGACTGGTTTCTTAAACACGACGAGTTCACTGTACTCACTGTCACCAAAACTCAATCCAAGAGCACCTTTGGGATGTGGTGGAACGGGAGATTCACATCATGGATGTGCAGCCGACAAATCTGCTGCAACTGTGTGATGCTATCATGTCAATATGGAGCAAAATCTCTGAGGAATATTTCCAGTACCTTGTTGAATCTATGCCACAAAGGATTAAGTCAGTTCTGAAGGCAAAAGAGGATCCAACCCGCTACTAGTAAGGTGTACCTAATAAAGTGGCCGGTGAGTGTAATTAGACCTTTTTGTTATTATACAATAATGATTATTATTTAATACAGATTTTTACATTCTACAAACGCAGAGGAAAATAAAAATTAATAATACTCTGAATTGTCTGACTAAAGTTTAATCATTTTTACACTGTAAAATAAATAAATAAACAAGCAAAAACTTAACAATGTAGCAGTATTAATGTTTTATCACTTCAGGAAATGCACAGTGTGAGTCTGCAATCTTGTGTTCCTATTCATTTTGAAACCTCAATAGCTAGGCTACTATAGTAGAATTGACCTGCTAGGGTAATTACTATGGTAATACAACAACTAGTATAAACAAGTTACCCAAACTACATTTTCACAGTTTTACTGCAGTAAGCACGCTAAACTCTTTTTTTTTTTACAGTTTGTCTATGCTGTACCACTCAATAACAATAACTTACAGTAGCCTTTGGTTCAAAAAAGCAGTGGTATTTACTATAAACCATTATAGTAATTTTTATTTGGGTTGTAACGTCGACATTTAGTGTTTTGCCAAAAGAGAAACTGCGACCAAACGTGACGATACTACGACATTACATGAGCACAGAGTAATAGCCAAGCCTGTGTCGTGGAAAAGTGTGTTTCTAGTGAGGTAAATGTCCCAGATGTGTATTACAGGTGTAGGAAACTCCAGACAGAAACACCCTGTTCCTGGAATGTCCAGAACTGTCTCTAATTAGCATATTAATCGATCCCTATAGCTAGCATCGGGAATCCATTAGCACCTTGTGACAATTGCTCGTTGAACCCAGGTTTAACAGAGATTATGGGTTACAGTAGTGATGAACCGCACCTGTAACAGCTATTAGTTGGGGAAAAACGTCATACAGAAGTCCTGTGAAACACTATTGGAAATATGAGAGAAACGTTTAGTAGGGAAGGGATACAGCTGCGACTACTTGTTGGGTGTGCTCACATCAATAAGCGAATACTTGAAGGCACTTCGATATAGGCTAACATTGTGATACTGCACAATAATTACTATTTGTACGTTATTGTTATGGTTTGGTTTAGGGTTGAGTAAGGGCAGGTGTTAATAAAACACAATGCAATGGGTATTTTAACAAATAATGTAAAATTCATCCTATAGTTAATGAATCATTTGCTTTAATGTAGCCTATGACAGGCACAATTATCGCTAATAACAAGTGTTTAGATTCTAATTCTGCCAAAATTGAGACTTCTATATAAAATAAAGTCAAATAATCAATTTTCTTACACTTTAAAAATGTCATAACAACGAAACAATATAGAGCAAAGATAACAACATGTAGTTTATAAAATAAGTAGTTCAGTTATTTACTCATTCATTTATTTTCTTTCAGCTTAGTCTTTTATTTATCAGGGGTCATCCAGCATATGTTTTGCCCAGTGGATGCCCTTGCAGCCACAAACTCTGGGAAAGTGTCCAGTCCAGTCTTCATTGTGGTCCTAAGGGAATTGTTCGAATTTGTTTATTTATTTTTGTCTAAATGGTGATATATACAGTACTGTGCAAAAGTTTTGGTCCCCCAACAGTTTTGGTGTTTTATCAAAGTTTTCATGACCTTCCCGATATTAAACTGGTCTCTGCATTAAGATATATACAGATAAAAAAAAGAAATATCCACACAAAATTAAGAACAAAAACGCTGATTTCAGAATAAAAATGAGCTCCTGCTAGCAAAACTACAGTATATTAAGGTCTGGACACTGTGGAGGCCATTCCATGATTGATTTAGTTTTATATATATATATATATATATATATATATATATATTTATATATATATATATATATATATATATATATATATATATATATATATATATATATATATATCATATAATTTTATAATCAATATAATTATCTTTAAATGTCGTTACTTTTCAGGTGAAGAGCGAGAGATTATTATACTATATTATAAATAAAAATAATCATATTAAAATGACAAATCTAAACGCATTTTGCACAGTACTGTATGTTTTTTCAGTATTCTCAGTGAATAAAATGCTTGATTTATAAAAAAACTGATTTATTTATTTTTGTATAAATGGTGATATATACAGTCCTATACAAAAGTTTTGGTCCCCCAACAGGGTTGGTGTTTTATTAAAGTTTTAATGATCTTCCAGATATTAGACTGTTCTCTGCATTAGGATATAAACAGATAGAAAAAAATATGCACACAAAACTAGGAGAACCAAAACACTGTTTTTAGAATTAAAAAGTAATACTATAGTAAATTAGGGTCTGGACACTGTGCAGGCCATTCCATGACAGTTGTAGTTGTTTTTTTTGTCTATAAATATCTTATACTTTTATAATCAATGTAATTATCTTTAAATGTCATTACTTTTCAGGTGAAGATCGAGAAATTAATATACTGTATTAAAAATAAATATAAATAGTTATATTAAAATGACAAATGCAAACACATTTTGCACAGCACTGTATGCTTTTTCAGCATTCTCGCAGGATAAAGTACTTGGTTTGTAAGGAATTTTCTCAATTTATTTTTATTTTTTGATAAAAATAATTATAATCACAGTACAGTACTGTGCAAAAGTCTTGGTCCCCCAACAGTTTTGGTGTTTTATCAAAGTCTTAATGATCTTCCAGATATTAGACTGGTCTCTGCATTAAGATATAAACAGATAGAAAAGACATATGCACATAAAATTAAGAAAAACAAAACACTGATTTCAGAATCAAATGGCTCCTGCTAGCAAAACTACAGTATTTTAAGGTCTGGACACTGTGGAGGCCATTCCATGATTGATTAAGTTTTATATATATATATATATATATATATATATATATATATATATATATATATATATATATATATATATATATATATATATCATATAATTTTATAATCAATATAATTATCTTTAAATGTAGTTACTTTTCAGATCAAGAGCGAGAGATTATTATACTATATTATAAATAAAAATAATCATATTTAAATGACAAATGTAAACGCATTTTGCACAGTACTGTATACTTTTTCAGCTTTTTCAGACGATAAAATGCTTGATTTATAAAAAAAAACTGATTTATTTATTTTTGTGTAAATGGTGATGTATACAGTACTGTGCAAAAGTTTTGTCCCCCAACCGTTTTGATGTTTATCAAAGTTTTAATGATCTTCCAGATATTAGACTGGTCTCTGCATTAAGATATAAAAAGATAGAAAATAAATATGCACACAAAATTAAGAAAAACAAAACACTGATTTTAGAATAAAATGGCTATTGCTAGCAATACAGTATATTAAGGTCTGGACACTGTGCAGGCCATTCCATGACTATTTTAGTTTTGTTTGTTTTTTTTTTGTTTGTTTTTTTGTCTATAAATATCATATACTTTTATAATCAATATAATTATCTTTAAATGTCGTTACTTTTCAGGTGAAGAGCTAGAGATTATTATACTGTATTATAAATAAATATAAATAACCATAATAAAATGACAAATCTAAACACATTGCACAGCATTTTCAGAGGATAAAGTGCTCTATTTATAATAAACTGCTTTTTAAACAAGTTTTAGTTTCTTTTCGAATCAAAAGTCTTACTAATGCAGCTGTAGTGTAAACAGTGCTACATGTATATGCTCTGAATCACTCATATAAACTGAATGAAATACACAAGACTGATTCACATCAACTCACAGGGAACGAGTTGTGTGAGGGCACAATGAAAGCTTTATGTGATCACGCAATGAACATTCATGGCCTGATCCTGCAGTTCATGCTTTGTGTGAGAGATCTGGTTTTATTCTGACGCACTATTCAGTGTAGCTGGCGTAAAGGGAGCCTACAAGATATCTCTATCGGGTTGCAGGAGCTACCGTTTCATTAAACATTTAAAGACAACATTGGTAGGTTTCTATAGAAGGGGTGGCACGTGGCTCAGCGGTTAGCACTGTCGCCTCACAGCAAGAAGGTCGCTGCTTTGAGTCTTGTCTGGGTCAATTGTCATTTCTGTGTGGAGTTTGCATGTTCTCCCGGTGTTGGTGTGGGTTTCCTATGGGTGCTCCGGTTTCCCCCACAGTCCAAAAACATGTGGTGTACGTGAATTGGATAAACTAAATTGGCTGGGCATCCGCTGCATGAAACATATGCTGGATTAATTGGCGGTTCATTCTGCTGTGGCGACCCCTGATAAATAAGGGACTAAGCCGAAGGAAAATGTATGAATGAATGACAAATAAAACACAAATTACTTAAGCATGGAAGGGTTTCATGGCCAAAAACAAGATGTGAAATTTAATTGGGAACTATTTGTCTGTAATTTGTTGCAGTGCATCAACATGCACAACAACCAATGAAACTGCTGTATTTTAAACTATATTTGCATATGTGGAATGATGACAGATTTGGATATATGTATAAAAACATCAGAAAACATGTTTTTTTTTATGAAGGATAACAAATATTCCCAATTCAACAAGAAAATTGAGATGTTTCTTTGTGATTGCTTTTAATGTATATTTTTATTTATTTAAATAATTTATTATAATTTATTTATTTTAAATTATGATGCAGACATATTTTGGAAGTAATTTCTAGCTCTGATGGATGTGCTTTTCTGTTAGATGACTTAAAGGGATAGTTTAGGCTTAACAATAACACCCGATTCACACGGGGCTTCAGCGTCAAAGCTTCCCATTCACTTTGAATGGGTGACGTCAGGCGTTGCTGAACTGCATTGTGGATCCGTCGGCGCCGCTTCAGAGGCATTGCTCGCTGCAGAAGTTGGGACTAGCTCAACTTTTATTTTGACGGAAGCGTCAGCCAATAAGATCGCTGTATGCAAATACACCAGCTAGACAGTGGCCTATTGCTGACTGAATTTCATTGGCTGACGCTTCTATGACGATTGCTTCAGCCCCAACTTCAGACACGCCTTAAGTCAAGCGTTGACGCTGAAGCCCCGTGTGAATGGGGCGTAAGGACTGCTTGATGGCCCGGGGCCAGCGTGGAAGATGTTCGGGACAGTAGAGAGAATTGTTACTGGCACGATCAGGCCAGTGCTGCCTGCAACTATTTGTCAATTGCATGCAAACAGTCTTAAAATCTATAAACAATTTGTGCTTTTAAGTCTTTGAATGCTACCTTTTTTGTGAAGACGTAAACACCATATTGCTTTTTGGTTCCTTTTATCTGATTGGATGTTGTGAGCACGTTTTTTTTTTCCACAATTTTGTTTAAACCAGTACAGTGAAGAGACTGTAACATGACAGCAACATCAAATTATGAGACTGAAAGAAAACGTCTGTTTTTAATGTTGTGGAAACAGACATTTCAGCCTGATCTCACGAGAAAATTTAAGTATTTTACGTTTTGCCAGTTTAGTGTCTAATTCATACGAATTTGTACGAGTTCAGTCGTACGAAATTGTCAATTTTAAAAAGGAGGCGTGGCACCTAACCCCACCCCTAAACCCAACTGTCATTGGGGGATGAGCAAGTCGTACTAAATTGTACGAATTCGATCGGACGAATTCATACGAATTAGACACTAATTCAAAAAGTTACGAATTGCCGTGAGATTGTGTTGGACATTTACATGGGTACAACACAACGAAAAAATGAAGTGATGTTTTGCATAGTTTTCCGTCACTTTTAAGTCAGCCACCTTTTGTTTTGCAATAAAATCCCTGCACATTTTCCACACTGCTGTATTTTACTGCTAAATGTTTTAACATTTTTTAAATATTTAAATTCTAGATTCACAGACATTATTTTTGACACATTATTTAAAATATGTGGCTAAGAAATTGCTATTTTCTATTTATTTATTTATTTTGGCAGGGCAAGTAAAAATCTGAACCGCTGGTCAAATCGGGCCAGTAGAAAATGTCGTCAGCGTTGAACCCTGTTCTGTCATCATTTACTCACGATTTACTTATCACAAACTTTTATGAGTTTCTTTCTTTAGTTGAACACAAACAAAGACATTTTGAACAAAGCTGGAGACCTGCCTTCCATTTGTTTTCCCTACTTTGGAAGACAATGGTTACAGGTTTTCAGCTAGCTTTAAAATAACTTCTCTTATGTTCAGCAAAATAAAGAAACTCATAAAGGTTTGGAACCATCTGAGGATGAGTAAATAGAGTACATTTTCATTTTGAGTGAACTATCCCTTTAAGACAGAGGTGCTCAACCATGTTCCTGGAGATCAACCTTCCTGCAGATTTCAGGTGCAACTCTTATCAAACACACCTGTCTGTAATTACCCAGTGCCGTTCAGGTACTAATTATATGGTTCAGGTGTGTTTGATCAGGGTTGGAGCTGAACTCTGTAGGAAGGTAGATCTCCAGGAACAGGGTTGAGCACCCCTGCTTTAAGAGGTTAAAAAAATTAAATTTTTTGTTTGGAAATTATTAGCCATTGATTTTCATAGTAGGAAAATACACTATGGAAGTCAATGGTTACAGGTTTCCAACATTCTTCGAAACATATTATTTTGTGTCTAATAAGAAAAAGAAACTCAAACAGGTTTGGAAAATGATGACAGATTTTTCCTTTTTGTGTGAACTGTCCCTTTAAGTGCTTCAGAAGATGACATTTTGAGGAGTGTCAGATACTGGTAGCCATTGATTTTCATAGTAGGAAAAAATACACTATGGAAGTCAATGGTTACAGGTTTCCAAAATTCTACAAAACATATTCTTTTGTGTCCAATAAGAAAAAGAAACTGAAATAGTTTTGGAAAAGGGTGACAGAGTTTTCCGTTTCGAGTGAACTGTCCCTTTAAGTGGTTCAAACAATAACATTTTGTGGAATGTTGGAAATCCCTCTCCATTGATTTTCAATTTATATAGTATGAATATACCAGGTAAGTGAATGGTTACAGATTTCCAACATTCTTTAAAATATATTAATTTGTGTTTAATAAGAAAAAGAAACTCTGTTTTGGAGAATGATGTCAGATTTTTCCTTTTTGAGTGAACTATACCTTTAAGTGGTTTAGAAGATGACATTTTGAGGAATGTTGGAAATTGGTATCCATTGTTTTTCAATATATAAACACACCATGGAAATCAGTGGTTACAAGCTTACAACTTTCTTCAAAATATATTATTTTGTGTCCAATAGGAAAAGGAAACTGAAACAGTTTTGAAAAAGGAGACATAATTTTCATTTTTGGGTGAACCATCCCTTTAAGTGGTTTAAATGATCATATTTTGAGAAATGTTGGAAACCGGTTGCCATTGTTTTTCATTGTAGGAAAAAATACACAATGGAACTCAGCGGTTACAGGTTTCCAACATTCTTCAAAACATATTATTCTTTGTCCAATAAGAAAAAGAGACTCAAACAGGTTTGGAAAAAAGAGGACAGAAATTTCCTTTTTGGGTGAACCACCCCTATAAGTGGTACAGAAAAGAAGCCATTTTGAGAAATGTTGGAAATTGATATCCGTTGATTTTCAGTATATGAATACACCATGGAAGTCCATGGTTACAGGTTTCCAACATTCTTCAAAATATCTTCTTTTGTGTCCAATAAGAAAAAGAAATTCAAGCAGGTTTGGAAAAAGATGACAGATTTTTCATTTTGGGTGAACTGTCCCTTAAAGTGGATCAAACAATGACAGTTTGAGGAATGTTGGAAATGGGTATGCATTGATTTTCAATATATAAATGCACCACGGAAGTCAATGGTTACAAGTTTCCAACATTCTTCAAAATATATTATTTTGTGTCTAATAAAACTCAAACAGTTTTGGAAAACGATGACCGAATTTTCATTTTTGAGTGAACTGCCCCTTCAAATGTCCCAGAAGATGACATTTTGAGGAATGTTGGAAACAGACATAGACTATCCTTTTAACAGAGCTTTAAATCCCATGTTGCAGATACAAATAAGGCACACACTAAAAAAAACATCATAAACTCTTCAGACTAATGTGCAATCACACTTCATATTGTCATTGCAGACTTTACTATTAAGATCTTTATGATAAGTTATGATGATAAGGTAATACTTTTACTATCTGGTTTTTTGAGTTCTTTTAAGAGTGAAATCAAAATCTGCAATGCTGAATTTGCCAGTTTTTTGCCGCAGAGTTTAGTTCACGACAGAGCCTGAGCAGAGAGAGAGAGAGAGAGGGAGATTCAGCTGGAATTACAAGATTGTGTTCAAATGGCCTGCAGCATGTGCTCATGAAGGAATGCTATGTACACACGCGAAACCAAAAGAGTAGAGCATGCAGATAATATTTAGATATTTTTTTTTTATTTACTTTTTTTTATATCTGTTTAACAACTAACAAAAAAAGCATTATTTACTGCATTATTTACCTTTCGAAACATGCTTGACCTCATTTTAAGAAGTGTTTTCTCCGTACTAACTTTACTAACTGAACTTATGAAGTCAGATCACCTCAGCTGCACACAACGAATCACATTACTTATTAGCATTATGTACTTCATGTAAGTAAATTACACTTTTTAATTTTAATAAAAATATATGTTTTTAAACATTTAGTCATGCATATACAGTTGAAGTCAGAATTATTAGCCCCCCTGAATTATTAGCCCTCCTGTTTATTTATTGCTCTAATTTCTGTTTAATTTTTTTAAACACATTTCTAAACATAATAATATTAATAACTCATATCTTAAGACTGATTTATTTTATCTTTGCCATGATGACAGTAAATAATATTT